>NW_016865104.1:0-2540 GCF_001698545.2 Rhinopithecus bieti | reverse complement strand
ATAAAAAAGTATGTAAATTTTAAAAGCATATAAGGTGAGGTAATGTGGAGGGCATCATGCTTAATAGATGAAAGTTGAATTTCTACTTTACTTATATTTTGTCTTTCATAAGTAAAAAATGAGATAATTCCTATACAACTAAATTTAACTACTGTCATTTCTGAAAAGCAAGTACAAGGCTGTTTATTATATTGTTTTTTAGGCTTTTCTGCATTTACATTTTGTTCAAAATAAAAGAAAACCTTGTAATTTTATTAGAAGTACAGTACATTAATTTCCTAATTGCATTCAAATAAAGTTTAGTTTGCATAATATTGAACTTTCCAGACAACCGACAACATGCCACTCTATGGGGAATATATAGACACCTGAATTGATTATAAAACTGCTTATTCCCAAAGAAGACAAAAGGAAATGGGAAAAGGAATGTAAAACGTGGCTCAAATAGAAAGACAGTATTACAACCAAATACATCAGTACACATATTAAGTACAAATGAGTTAAATGGTCCACTTAAAGGGCTAACAATTTTAGATCGGATTGAAAACAGCAACAATGATATCATCAATAATCACTATATGTTTACAAGACATAAAATCAGAGAAAGATTGGAGTAAAGAAAAGTAACAAAGATATAACTGGCAAATTCTAACTAAAATAGGTAAGCAGTAAATAAATACATAAAAGCTGCTCTGGGGTAAAATATTAGGCATAGTTGATTTCAAGGTGAGAAAATTTCCTAAGAAAAGAAGTAATAGTTTTTTTTGATAACAGATCAATCTACCAAGGAAATACCATCATAATACAGACCTTCAAAATATTTTTTAGCATAGAACTTCTCTTCCAAATAAATGGGGTAATCTGGGTCAGGTTTATCATTCCACTTGAAACATTGAACATATGAAAATATAAAATACAATGTTTTCAAGACACAAGACATCAAACAATGAAGAACAGAAATCTCTGAAAGATACAAATTACATAAGATCTATAATTTCCCTAGCTTGATGCCTTGAGAGAGTTTCCAGGCTATAGTACAATGAAGAGCAATTTAGGCAGAACCCAACAGACACCATGAGGAGAGGAAACCAATCTGGAAATCCAGGTGTACTCCCGTAATTAACATAATGTCCCGCCAAAGAAGTTCCTGTCCTAATCCTTGGAACCTGTGAATATTTTACTGTACATGACTAAAGGAACTTTATAAATCTGATTAAAGTCAAGAACCTTGAGATGTGGAGATTACCTGGATTAGGTGGGTAAGCCCCATTTAATCCCATCAGTCCTTAAAATGAAGAACCTTTTCTTCCGGAGATCAAGAAAGAGAATGGGAGAGATGGGAGCATGAGAAGGTCATGATCTGCCATTACTGTGAAGATGGAAGAAGAGGGCCATGAAGCTAAGAATGTGGGCTGAAAAGGCAAGGAAATTAGTTTTCCCCAGAGTCTCCAGAAAGGAATGTAGCCCTGTTGGCATCGTGATTTTAGAGCAGTGAAACCCATGTTACATGTCTGACCCATGGAAATGTAAGACAATACATTGTGGTGTTTAAATTCATGTAAAATAATAAATCTTGTCATTATTTTTTATGTCAGCAGTAGAAAACTAATAGAGATAGCAGCATAGCTAGGGTTTGCAGGGCAGGCTACTAAAACAGAAGACAGTTCCCAGAGAGACAACTGTGAAGAGTATTCAGCTGAGTATAGATTGTCGTATATATGTAAAGCAATGGCCCAAATCAAGGGCAGAATTAAAGACAAAGATGTCCAGAGTTCACAAAGAACCAGAAATAGTGTCTGTTCCCGCCAGTCAGACAAAATTTTATGATTCACAGGCCACTGGAAAGAATGTTTGAAGGTTTTGCTTCAGTAGGTGAGTATAATTAGACCTTCAATTAACATGACTGTGATACTATCTATAAAACAGTATAAGCAAAGACGAAAAAAATCAAACATTTCCAAGTGTCCTAACTACATATGAGAACAAAGACAAAGGGTAATTCTAGAAATACAATAATATCCAGCACCACATTTTAAAGTAACAAGGTAAAACTCATAATGACTGTTAGGCTACTATCCAATTAAAATTTGCTGGCATTTGCAGAAGCTGGAAAATGTGACCAATAACAAAGAGATCAATCCATCAGAACTAACTCGTAACTAATATAGATGCTACACTTAGCAGACATTCAGGCATTAAGTACTTAACAACTATATCACTGTGTTCAAAATTTCAGTAGGAACATGGGAGATATGAGAAAGACTACAGTCAAAAACGTCTATAGTTGAATGCTAAAATTTCAGAGCTCAAAAAATACATTGTATGGTATTAATGGTAGATTATATGCTGAAGAAGAAAACTTTAGTGAGCTTGTATACCTAGCAATATAAACTACCTGAAATAAAACAAAAAGAAAAGAGGGCTAGAAAAATGAACAGCGCATCAGTGAGCACCGTGTAGTTACAATGGGCTTTAACATCAGTGTAATTTAAGTTCCTGAAAAAGAGGAGAGGGACAATAGGAAAAAAAAAAAAAAAAAA
>NW_016865102.1:0-1253 GCF_001698545.2 Rhinopithecus bieti | reverse complement strand
GGTGGAGATGGGGGGGCAGGGGCCGGGTCTTCTGCCCAGAACCTGGAGAGTCTACTTTTGTAGAAATGATCTGCCCCGATTCTCATAGAGTTACAGAGCTTGAGGGCAAATTAGAAAACAGACATTTGGTAGGGCACAGTGGCCCATGCCTGTGATCCCAGCATTTTGGGAGGCTGAGGCAGGTGGATCACCTGAGGTCAGGAGTTCAAGAGCACCTGGTCAACACGGTGAAACCCCATCTCTACTAAAAATACAAAAATTAGCCAGGTGTGGTGGCACACGCCTGTAATCCCAGCTACTCTAGAGGCTGAGGCACGAGAATAACTTGAACTTGGGAGGCAGAGGTTGCAGTGAGCCAAGATCACGCCATTGCACTCCAGCCTGGGTGACAGAACAAGACTCCTCTCCAAAAAAACAAACAAACAATAAAAGAAATCAGAAATTTAAGTGAAGAATGGAAGGAACTGGAATAGTTTTCCCCAAACCTTGTCTGCCTTGTTTCCATCCTGACCATGCTGTCCAACTATTCAAAGCTTTGGTCTCATGTTGGGTTAGCACAGGCATAGAATAGCTGCATCAGTTAATGGTCGATTACGTAATTACCTTTGGAGAGCCTGGCCTGTACTCAATACGCACTAAAGGGAATGCTGACAGCAAGTGAGCAGGCTTTGGAGGTTGGTTTGTTTGCTTTTTGTTTGTTTTGAGTCGGGCTCTCACTCTGTCACCCAGGCTGGAGTGCAGTGGCACGATCAGAGCTCACTGCAGTCTCAAACTCCTGAGCTCAAGTGAAGTAGGTAGGACTACAGGCAGGCACCACCATGCCTCATTAATTATTTATTATTTATTTTATTTTTAAAGAGATAGGGTCTTGCTGTGTTGCCCAGGCTGGTCTTGAGCTCCTGAGTCTCAAGCAATCCTTCCACCTTGGCCTCCTGAGTCGTCGGGGTTACAGGCGTGAGCCATCATGCAAGGCTGGAGGGTATTTTTTTCTTTTTTTTACTCTCCTCATACCTTCAGTTTCATCACTGCTCCCCTTCTTTTGCTGCAAATGACCTCACAATTTCCAAGAGAAAATAAAAAACGTAACTTGGAAGCTTCCTTAATTTTCTGTCACCCTGCCTACACATTTTCTTCCAGTGGTTCTCAAAGTGAGGTCCTAGGACCGGTAGCATCAGCATCACCTGGGAACTTGTTAGAAATGCAGGTTCTCTTGGGAGGCCGAGACGGGTGGATCACGAGGTCAGGAGATCGAG
>NW_016865101.1:0-704 GCF_001698545.2 Rhinopithecus bieti | reverse complement strand
GTTCTTCACATTTGTGAGGTCTCCCTCATTTATTCTTTTCCAGAAAGTCAGTTCTTCTGCCTTTTAATTTATTGGATCACTCTGCATCATTTCCTTCCATTGCAGGAGAACTTTCAGAGGCGAATCCATGGAAGAACAGATCCCTTTGGTATTGGATTCTATGGAAATTTTCCTTTTACTGTTAACTTTTTTTTCCCCACGAAGTGATAAAGAACACTTTGATATGTTTTTATAAAGGCAAACCCCAACACATTGTTTTTTTTTTTTTTTTCTATTTCAAACCATTTAAGGTGGAGAAACCTATTACGTATATATATAAGAAACACGTAATTTCCACATTAGTGTTTCTCAATCTTTTTGAGTTTTTGGATGGCATACCTCAATGATTTGTGACATTAGGCCAGAATAGTTGTGGCACAATGAAGTAATTCCTCACTGAACGCCTGTTCTTTCTGACTACTCTTTTTTCCTCCATCCAAGGATCTCTTAACTCATTAAATGAATGGGATTTTTTTTTGGAAAAAACAAACCCCCAAGCAAACCAACTGGTAAATTAATGTGATTTCATCCAGAGAATCCTAGTAGAACTTTTTCTGTAAATAACAATATGGCGCATCTGCATAAATGTGGGGTTAGTCAACGAACTTCTTGCAAGTCATGTAGAGGATAGGCTTTCAATCTGTCTGGAAGAAAACAGAATTGAA
>NW_016865100.1:0-281 GCF_001698545.2 Rhinopithecus bieti | reverse complement strand
TGTTCTCAACCAGATGCATTGTGTGGGTGATAATTTGTGAAGTGCAAAGTTTTCTGAAAACACAGTGTCTCACTGGAACCCTAATGGGTCTGTTGCTCAAAGTACACGGCAAGTTAATATGCCAACATACCAGGTTGCAGCAGAGAAAGAGGCTTAATTGTAGGGCTGCCCAACAAGGAGACAGGAGGAAACCTCAGATAAATCTGTCTCCCCGAGGAGTGTGGAGGTTTTTAAGGGTTTTGGAGTGGGCTAAAGGGTGAAGACCTTGCAAATGTGTTTAA
>NW_016865099.1:0-477 GCF_001698545.2 Rhinopithecus bieti | reverse complement strand
GTACTCCAAATATCCCATTGTAGACTCCAGGAAAACAGTGTAAGCAAACGGCTCATTGAAATGAACAGTGTAAATCTGTAAGATGAATTCACACATCACAAAGCCGTTTCTCAGAAAGCTTCTTTCTACTTTTTTTCTGAGGATATTTCCTTTTTCACCATAGGCCTCAATGCACTCCCAAACATCCCTTTGAAGATTCCATGAAAACTGTGTTAGAAATCTGCTCCGTGAACAGAAATGTGATACTTTCTGAGGTGAATACACACATCACAAAGAAGTTTCTGAGAAAGCTTCTTTCTAATTTTTATGTGAAGATATTTCCTTTGTCTCCCTAGGCTTCAATGTCATCCAAAATATCCCTTCTCAGATTCCCCAAAAACAGTGTTACCAAACTGATCCATGAAAAGAATTATGTAACTCTGTGAGATGAATTAAAAAATCACAAAGTAGTTTATCAGAAAGCTTCTTTCTAGTTTT
>NW_016865098.1:0-1282 GCF_001698545.2 Rhinopithecus bieti | reverse complement strand
AATTGTGTATTTTAAATATATGAAGTTAATTGATGTTAATTATATTTCAATAAAATTGTTTAAAGAGATATAGATATGCCTATATAAACATTGGAAAAGACTAGTACTTCTAAGAAGGGGTAAAATATTTTATATGTAGCTGTTGATCATAAACAGGAATTTCTATGAAGCGTGATCCAAAGATGATTTTCATTTTAATTTTCTGAATCCCTCCATGGTCAGTATTATGTCTCACTAGAATAAAACACAGAATACCAGAAACAAATACTGGAATACAATATCGTTAAGAGCTTTATCTCAGTCTGGGTACGGTGGCTCACACCTGGAATCCCAGGACTTTGGAAGGCTGAGGTGGGCAGATCACTTGATGTCAGGAGTTCAAGACCAGCCTGGCCAACATGGTGAAACCCCATCTCTACTAAAAACACAAAAATTAGCCAGGTGTGGTGGTACACACCTGTAATCCCAGCTACTCAGGAGGCTGAGGCATGAGAATCACTTGAGCCCGGAAGGCGGAGGTTGCAGTGAGCCAAGGTTGTGCCACTGCACTCCAGCCTTCTAGCCTGGGTGACAGAGCGAGAACCTGTCCCCTTCCACCCAAATAAAGAGCCTGATCTCTGGTGTCACAGACCATTGTCTATATGCACCATTTACTAGCTACACAATATTAGGCAAGTTACTTAATCACCCTAAACTCTCATGTCTGAAAAATGGGGGATACTAACAGTACCTACCTCACAGGATTGTTAGAAGGAGTAAATTAGGAAATAAAGAGTATTTTATGCAGGATAAATTGCAGTCTGTCTACATGAAGTGCTCAATAAATGCTAGTTTAAAAAAAATAGCAGTCATGTGGTTGATATTTTCATTCCATGTGCTTATGGCACGTTTCCTCAAAGGCAAACAGGGTACACTATGTAGTTGCTAACAGGCAACAGTCTTTGTGTTTTCTGAGTGGAAGTAGTCTTATCTGGAATCTAGTTTTCTCCCCTTCCCCTCTACAAAATAGCAGCATTGTTGTGAAGGTCTTTGTCTAATGGCAAAATTTTCCTACTAAAACTTTTCTGTAAAACCCCATTTTGAAATGTTCAACAGTGACTTTTTTACAATATTTTGAAATATTTGTAACTACTGATGGATAGAGATTACGCTTTTACCATCAGGACCCTCTGCAGGTGTTTTCTCTAGTAGTAATGTAAAAAGATGACAAATATCACTATAGCCTTATAACATTTTGATATATATAATGTTCATTATATTATAAATAATATGCTTATAAAAA
>NW_016865097.1:0-233 GCF_001698545.2 Rhinopithecus bieti | reverse complement strand
TTTCTCTTGCCTGATTGCCCTGGCCAAAACTTCCAACACTATGTTGAATAGAAGTCGTGAGAGGGCTTCCCTGTATTGTGCCAGTTTTCAAAGGGAATGCTTCCAATTTTTGCCCATTTAGTATGATATAGTCTATGGGTTTGTCATAAATAGCTCTTATTATTTTGAGATATATTCCATCAATACCTAGTTTATGGAGAGTTTTTAGCATGAAGGGCTGTTGAATTTTGTTG
>NW_016865096.1:0-1523 GCF_001698545.2 Rhinopithecus bieti | reverse complement strand
AAGTAAAATGTAAAATGATGCAGCCATTTGAAAATTAATCTGGCCATTCCTTAACAGAATAAACAATGAGGCCGGCTCCAGTGGCTTACACCTCTAATCTCAGCATTTTGGGAGGCCGAGCTGGATGGATGATTAGAGGTCAATAGTTTGAGACCAGCCTGGGCAATGTATTTCACATGGTGAAATACTAAAGAAGTGGTTTAGTGATACATGCTGTAAATGAATAGACCTTGAAAATCTTATGCTAAAAGATAAAAAAGAAACCAGTCACAAAAGAAAACACAACAATTAGCCAGGTGTGGTGGCGCACAGTTGTAGTCCCAGCTACTCAGGAGGCTGAGGCAGGAAAATTGCTTGAATCCAGGAAGTGGAGGTTACAGTGAGCCAAGATTGTGCCACTGCACTCCAGCCTGGGCAACAAAGCAAGACTGTCAATAAAAAACCAATGAAAAACCCCAAGAATAAACAATAAATTATTATACCACATAATCTAGCATCTATACAAGGGAAATGAAGATATATGTTCCCACACAAATACTGTTTTTGAGTATTCATAATAGCATTACTCAGAATACCTAAGAGGCAGAGCAGAGATAACCTAAATGTTCATAAACTGATGACAGAGTGCCTCCACCAAAAACAGTATATATCCAGACAATGTAATATTGTCACTAAAAGAGAAGTGGTTTAGTGATACATGCTGTAAATGAATAGACCTTGAAAATCTTATGCTAAAAGATAGAAAAGAAACCAGTCACAAAAGAAATTATATCATCCCATGCACACACACACACTCAACATCGGCAAATCTACACATACAGAAAGCAGACAGGTGGCTGCTTGAATTCTTGGAGCTGGGGGAAATGTGACTGTGGATGGGTATGGGTTTTCATCTGGGAATAAAAAAAACTTGTAAAATTTATTATGATAATGATAGCACACCTATGAAATACACTAAAAACCACTGAACTGTATACTTGATATGTGTAAATTGTATATTATGTGAATTATCTTGATGAAGCAGTATAAAAAGAAATAAAGGACAGGTGACATGAGCCCAAATGGTGAATGAAGAAGCCCCAAGTCCTCACACTTCCTTAATGTAAAAAAATGTAAAATTACCTAACATAATCTGATAGAATTTATGGAAAACAATCACAGACCTATAGTATCCAAGTAAACAACTTATAAAAAGCCACACTGAAATCAGTAGGAAATACCACGGTGTTTTTTACTTGTGCTTGCCTCACACTCCATCAAAGGCCTGGTACAATGTTGCTATAAAAGAGGTATCAATTTCGTTCCTTATTTGTTCCCTCAAAAGAGAGACAGCAGAGAAAACCTCACCTGTAATTTTCTAATTCATCTAGGGACTGTCTAAAATATTGGTCTCTGTTTTGCCTAATACTAATGCTTCTCAAAAACTTTTTACTAGATTTATCCTGAGACCTGGACAAAGACACTGTAAGAATACAACAATATATCTTATAAATAGTAACACAAAATTTCTAACAAAATATTAG
>NW_016865095.1:0-1519 GCF_001698545.2 Rhinopithecus bieti | reverse complement strand
ACAAATGGAGGAATGTTTGTACTGGGCCCAGGACTGAGATATATGTTTGATTTCTTACAGAGGGAGGTGGATTGCTTGAGCCCAGGAGTTTGAGACCAGCTCAGGCAACATGGTGAAACCCTGTCTCTACAAACGATACGGAAATTAGCCATGGCAGCATGCACCTGTACTTCCAGCTACCTGGGAGGCTGATGTAGGAGGATCACTTGAACCTGGGAGGCAGAGGTTGCAGTGAGCCAAGATGGCACTGCTGCACTCCAGACTGGGTGATAGAGCAAGACTCTGTCTCAAAAATTAAAATAACAATAATAATAAATAACACCAGAAGAGTTTATTAACTTGGAAGTTTATAAAAACCACAAAAGATTTGTTGACAATGAAGTTACTCTCTAGAATTAGAACTGTATTTCATAGAAATATGCAATTTTCTTTGCATTATTTTTCCCCCAAACAAATTTAAAGGTTTCTGATATTCTCCATATCTTTCTAGTGAGATCTCTCAGAACAGTTTTGAAAGAACTGAAAACCTTCCAACAGTGTTTTTTAGTGGGTGAGGAGAGAGGAATTTCAATCAGTAACATCTTAAACAGCTCTCAAATTGTCGTTGGACCAGACCACAGGACTCCACAGTAAGTTCCCTCCTCTGCATACCACAGTCTTAGGAATCTTTCCGATCTTCACTTCCATTGTAATCTAATTCTTGTGCCCTTGCAATTTGATACCTCAGACTGTACCTTCCTCCCCAAGTTCACTACTGCCTGAGCCAGAGACTGTTTCCCTTTTTCTGGTATTCAACTGCTGAAGGCCATGCTCCCACACCCAGTTCTGAGTCTCTGTACCCTAACTCAAGTCAACTGGATTCTCCACTTGCAACAAAGGCATTCTCTGAAATTGTGGGTTAATGCCCAGCATTTTGTGTGATACTTGGTAGTGGAAAGTGATGATTCACACATCTCATGGTCCTCTGGTCTGGAAAGTTCTTAACCACTGTCTATAGCATTGAACCCTGGCAAATTCTGAGAAATGGGGTTTCAAGAACCCACTTTAACAGTGTATCAACCACATCCTATCTATCCAAAAGAATTCTGTGTGTGCTGGACAAAGTTTGGGAGTAGAAGCTGCTCTCTCCCTATTCAATGTCAATTAGAATTTTCCAGTGAATCCCAAGAGGCACCAGATATTGAAGCCAAGACTTCCTACTCTTTTGCTCTATAATTCTTACAGTTGAATTCTTCTAGAGGGAGGGGAGTATGTCTTTTCTTTTATGTTTTAAATTATACTTTAAGTTCTCAGGTACATGTGCACAATGTGCAGGTTTGTTATATAGGTATACATGTGCCATGGTGGTTTGCTGCACTCACCAACTTGTCATTTACATGAGGTATTTCTCCTAATGCTTTTCCTCCCCAGCCCCCCACCCCTGACAGGCCGTAGTGTGTGATGTTCCCTGCCCTGTGTCCATGTGTTTTCGTTGTTCAACTCCCACCTATGAGTGAGAATATGTGGTGTTTGGTTTTCT
>NW_016865094.1:0-477 GCF_001698545.2 Rhinopithecus bieti | reverse complement strand
CAGAAGGAATGGTACCAGCTCCTCCTTGTACCGTTGGTAGAATTTGGCTGTGTATCCATCTGGTCCTGGACTTTTTTTAGTTTCTAGGCTATTATTTATTGCCTCAATTTCAGAGCCTGTTATTGGTCTATTCAGGGATTCACCTTCCTGGTTTAGTCTTGGGAGGGTGTTTGTGTCCAGGAATTTGTCCATTTCTTCTAGATTTTCTAGTTTGTTTGCAGAGAGATGTTTATAGTATTCTCTGATGGTACTTTGCATTTCTGTGAGATTGGTGGTGATATCCCCTTTATCATTTTTTATTACGTCTATTTGATTCTTCTCTCTTTTCTTCTTTATTATTCTTGCTAGCGGTCTATCAGTTTTGTTGATTGTTTCAAAAACCAGCTTCTAGATTCACTGATTTTTTTGAAGGGTTTTTTGCGTCTCTATCTCCTTCAGTTCTGCTGTGATCTTACTTATTTCTTGCCTTGTGCTAGC
>NW_016865093.1:0-598 GCF_001698545.2 Rhinopithecus bieti | reverse complement strand
TTTTTTTTTTTTTTTTTTTTTTTTTTTTTTTTTTTTTTTTTTTTTTTTTTTTTGTTGTTGTTGTTGTATTTTAGTAAAGACAGGATTTCACCATGTTGGCCAGGATGGTCTCCATATCTGACCTCGTGATCCACCCGCCTAGGCCTCCCAAAGTGCTGGGATTACAGGCGTGAGCCACCGCGCCCAGCCGTAGTAAGACCTTTCTATGGCCAGATGTGGTGGCTCACGCCTGTAACCCCAGCACTTTCGGAAGCCAAGGCAGGCGGATCACTTGAGACCAGAAGTTAGAGACCAGCCTGGGTAACATGGTGAAACCCGGTCTCTACTAAAAATACAGAAATTAGCTGGGCGTGGTGGAATGTGCCTCTAGTCCCAGCTACTCAGGAGGCTGAGGCTGGAGAATCACTTGAATCCGGGAGGCGGAGGTTGCAGTGAGCCGAGATCAGGCCATTGCACTCCAGCCTGGGCAACAGAGTGAGACTCTGTCTCAAAAAACAAACAGACAGAAAGACCTTTCTATGGTCTATGGCTTGGTGAAGATGTTTCTGTCTCGTATAATCCTCACAGCAACCCTACTAAGTAGGTTTCTTTCTTTTCT
>NW_016865092.1:0-853 GCF_001698545.2 Rhinopithecus bieti | reverse complement strand
GGGAGGCTGAGGCGGGAGAATGGCGGGAACCCGGGAGGCGGAGCTTGCAGTGAGCCGAGATCGCGCCACTGCACTTCAGCCTGGGCGACAGAGTGAGACTCCGTCTCAAAAAAAAAAAAAAAAAAATACTGAAGCCAGAAGGAATCTAGTTAAGTAAGGAACAAATTGGAGGCACAATGTAACAGCGAAGATATGAAATTAAAGAGCAGTAGGACGGGAATAAAAAAGAAACGACAGGAAATTATAAAATTCCTCAAATGGAACAGTTCTGGGTAACAACCAGATCCAGAAAAGTAGCCTGATGAAATGAAGACCAGAAGGTCGAGACTGCAAACAAAAGTAGCCAAGAATGATGAGGAGGCTCAGATGTAGAAAATCTGGCTTTGGGAAGAAATTGTTAAGATCAGTAGATGAAAAGGAAAGCTAATAGATGCTGATTTGAAAGCTACATAGATTCAATAATGGGATTTATATATGTGGGTGATAGAGTAATAACTTGTAAGGGAAATAAGGAACAATAACAATACTCCACTATCTCTACTCCCACTCCCATTCTTTTCCTAACTGTGGTATTATGGTGAATAGGAGAACTAGTATCTTTCAAGAAAAAAAACTGCTAGGAAGGCTGAATCCTAAGGAAAAGTTAGTTAGGGCAATTGGTTTTTAGTGGAGGAGCACTTCTGTAGGACTGAAGTTTCACAAAGGAATAATTCAGAGGCACAGTGGAAAAGCTTAGCAGGAAATTCTTGTTCTGCACTTCGATAAAGTTCAACCCAAGGCAGAAAGATGTTTCCCTGGTCTTTTAAGATTCCCCATGATAGAAAGGGTGAGTCTCATTTTAATAAAGCTACTG
>NW_016865091.1:0-574 GCF_001698545.2 Rhinopithecus bieti | reverse complement strand
TTTACTTAATCAGAACAAAGGAGTGCACACATTGAGTTGGAAGCAGGGAAAGATAGACCCACACAAGGTGACAAGCCCAGTTCAAGGTGCGAGGACTCTATCTCTTGATAAGGAAGGGTTCCAGGCCCAAGCCCATTCTCATGTAGCTGAATGGGGGTGAGTATGAGACTGCCTTTCCCTATATTACCAGTGTTTAATGTGGTCTTCTGTGACCCAGCAAGTCCACTCTTATGCACTTTACCTGTGAGAAACATGCGTACAAATATGTTCATAGTAGTTTAACCCCTAATAGTCAAAGCCTGAAAACAACCCATCCATCACTAGTGGAATGTATAAACCAGTGGTGATACACTCCCACCACGGGAATCTATACAGCAGTAAAAACACACTGTTGACCACCCAACCCACAGACATAATGCAGGGGGAAAGAAGCCAGACACAAAAGATTTCGTAATGGATAATTCCGTTTATGGAGTTCAAGAAGAGTTAGCTATCTAAGGTGATAGAAGTCAGGATATTGTTTGTTTCCTGAGAAGTTCTGGCTAGGGTTTACATGGGTGGAGATAAGAAAAAA
>NW_016865090.1:0-855 GCF_001698545.2 Rhinopithecus bieti | reverse complement strand
TCTTGTATACAAGGTTGGTCAGATCCCAGGACAGGAAGGACGCAATCCCTACAAACCGCTAGACCAAAAAGGTCATTCTGGCCTCATCCAGCCTCACGTGAGATCGCTATCTCCTGTCACTCAGGGCCTGAGGGGGCGTGGCCTGAAGCCCGATACAATCGGGGCGCTGAGGTGGGGACCCTTCAATCAGGCGCGCCGCCGGAAAGGAGAGGGCGGCTTCCGGGATCTGGCTGGCGGGCGCTTTGTCCGGCCTTCTCCACAGTAGGCTCTTTCTGTTAGTCTCTGCTGCTACTTCTTGGCTCTGGGAGGCCCAAGTGGCTCTGCAGCAGTCTCTGCCACCGTGTGACCTGCGGGTATTGGGACATCCCTAGCTGACGCCAGGACACCCGGGAAGCTGAGGAATGGTGAGTGGACTGCGCCTGGCTTCCCGAAGTGGGGAAGAGGTCTGGTTGAAACCTGCTGGAACCAGTCATCGGCTGCGGAACCTGCGGACCGAGTCGCCGCGCGCAGCCGGGCCTCAGTCCTCTTCTGCGCAGGGCCGGGCGGGGCAGGCAGCGGGACCCCTGCGTCCTGTCTGTACCTGTGGGCGCCACTTCCGCCGGCCGGAGCCCTCTCGGGAACCCCGCGCCTCCGCCACCCAGGTAGTGCGGTGACCACGGGAGGCTGATCCGGGAGAGCCCCGACTCGGTGAGTGGGGTTCCGGCGTGGGAGAAGCTGTGGTTCATGGGCTTCCAGTCCCACCTTTCTCCCCCTAAAATTAACCTGAGGCTTTGTTAAAACGTTAAATGGAGTGTTTGAGCAAATGGCGATTCATAAACCGGGTGCCGCAGTCATGGTTTGTGGTTTGGTGTCCTC
>NW_016865089.1:0-605 GCF_001698545.2 Rhinopithecus bieti | reverse complement strand
TTCACTTAATCAGAATAAAGGAGTGCACACATTGAGTTGGAAGCAGGGAAAGATAGACCCACACAAGGTGACAAGCCCAGTTCAAGGTGCGAAGACTCTATCTCTTGATAAGGAAGGGTTCCAGGCACAAGCCCATTCTTATGTAGCTGAATGGGGATGAGTATGAGACTGCCTTTCCCTATATTACCAGTGTTTAATGTGGTCTTCTGTGACCCAGCAAGTCCACTCTTATGCACTTTACCTGTGAGAAACATGCGTACAAATATGTTCATAGTAGTTTAACCCCTAATAGTCAAAGCCTGAAAACAACCCTTCCATCACTAGTGGAATGGATAAACCAGTGGTGATACATTCCCACCACAGGAATCTATACAGCAGTAAAAACACACTGCTGACCACTCAACCCTCAGTGTGACACTCACAGACATAATGTAGGGGGAAAGAAGCCAGACACAAAAGATTTCGTAATGGATAATTCCGTTTATGGAGAGTTCAAGAAGAGTTAGCTATCTAAGCTGATAGAAGTCAGGATATTGTTTGTTTCCTGAGAAGTTCTGGCTAGGGTTTACATGGGTGGAGATAAAAATTAAAAAAAAAAAAAAAAA
>NW_016865087.1:0-850 GCF_001698545.2 Rhinopithecus bieti | reverse complement strand
GCAGACTTTAGGGCAGGCTAGAAAGATAGCAAAAAAAAAAAAAAAAAAAAAAAAAAAAAAAAAAAAAAAAAGAAAAAAAGAAAAGAAAGAAAAGAAAGAAAGAAAGAAATCATTGAAAGTAAATAGAGGAGAAATAATAAAATATTTGTAAAACAGCAATTTCACAAAAAAAAAGCAGGAAAAGATCAAATAAAACAATGGAAAGTCAAATAAAAATAATAATCTTAAAGCCTAACATATCAACAATTGCATTAAACATAAATATAAAATAGTTAGGTATCTAATTAAATAAAACCTTGCCAGATTTGATTAAAAGAATAGACTCCATGTATGCCTATGTCCATTGCAGCACTATTCATGACAGCAAAGACATGGAATCAACCTAAATGCCCATTAGTGATAGACTGCATAAAGAAAACGTGGTACATATACACCATGCAATACTTTGCAGCCATACAAAAAGAATGAGATGTTGTTCTTTTCAGGGACTTGAATGGAGTTGGAGGTCATTATCCTTAGCAATCTTAATGCAGGAACAGAAAACCAAATATCGCATGTTATCACTTACAAGCGGGAGCTATGTGATGAGAACTCATACATACACAGTGAAGAACAACACACACTGGGGCTTATAGGAGGTTAGAAGGTGGGAAGAAGTGGAGGATCAGGAAAAATAATTAACAGATACTAGGCTTAATACTTGGGTGATGAAATAATCTGTACAACAAACCCCATAACACAAGGTTACCTGTGTAACAAACCCGCACATTCCGCATATTTATCCCTGATCTTAAAATGAAAGTTAAAATAATAATAATAATAATAATAATAATAATAATAATAATAATAA
>NW_016865086.1:0-1515 GCF_001698545.2 Rhinopithecus bieti | reverse complement strand
GAAGGCCATTTTAACTCTGTGGTTAAGTGTGGTTAAGGGCAAAGCTAAAGCGAAAGTCAGGGAAATCACACTCCACTTTAAATATTAGTTTCTACTTTTTCATAAAATGGTTCCACTTAATACCAAAATGGGTAGATATGATTTTCACAGCCAGGTGCAGTGGCTCACGCCTATAATCCCAGCACTTTGGGAGGTTTAGTTGGTGGATCACTTGAGGTCAGGAGTTTGAGACCAGCCTGCCCAACATGGTGAAACCCCGTCTCCACTAAAAATACAAAAATTGGCTGGGCGTGGTGGTGTGTGCCTGTAATCCCAGCTGCTTCAGAGGCTGAGGCAGGAGAATCCCTTGAATCTGGGAGGCTGAGGTTGCAGTGAGTCGAGATCGCACTACTGCACTCCAGCCTGGGCAACAGAGTGAGACTCCATCTCAAAAAAAAAAAAAAAAAAAAAAAAAAATTTTCCTTTTATTTTTTATTTTTTTTCCTCCTAACCTCTGAAAAGTTACTAAGAGGCAACCAAATATACAACAGCAAATGTTGAAAATCAAATAAGTAAAAGTTTTCTTTAAAACAGGAGAGATTTAAGTAATCCTAGAGGGAGCTGGAGTTAGTTCTAGATTTACATAGAAAGTTGTTTCACTCACTTGAATCTTTTATAAGATATTTATACGGCCGGCACAGTGGCTCATGCCTGTAATCCCAGCACTTTGGGAGGCCGAGGTGGGTGGATCACCTGAGGTTAGGAGTTCAAGACCAGCCTGACCAATACAGTGAAATCCCGTCTCTACTAAAATACAAAATCAGGTGTGGTGGCGGGTGCCTGTAATCCCAGCTACTCGGGAGGCTGAGGCAAAAGAATCTCTTAAACCCAGGAGGCGGAGGTTGCAGTGAGCCGAGATCGCACCATTGTACTCCAGCTTGGGGACAAAAGTGAAACTTAGTCTCAAAAAAAAGAAAGAAAGAAGAAAAGATATTTACATAAAATTTAAAGTAAATAAAGAAACTGAGACAATAAGGGAAAGAATAAAATGTTTATATCTCCAGCATATATTACTTTACTAATATCACTAAAATAAAATTTTGAACCTATGATGACATTTAAAGAAACTTCTAGTACAGCAGAAATCTAATTTCACTGTGAAGTCCTATGTAGTACTCTCAGCTTCAGAAGTTCTTTTGATACAATTCACAGCATGGCACTGATAAGGTGTCAAGTGAAATATGTGATGCCTGTTTCAGACTGAAGGCATATTTTATGATAGGCAAGAATTTCTTAAAATGCAGCATCAGCCAATCATCATTAAATCTCTGTATTAAACACTTGAATGAAAGTTGTTACTTTCCATAACTTGATGAGGTAGGAGAAGTGCTTGAGCTGATCCAGATTATAGGACCCTAGATTTACATGGTAGGAATATTTATGTGATAGGAAACAACTAGGTTGGCAATAAGGAGGGGTGAAGGCTAATAAAAAACTGGAACCCAAAAGCTTAGGGGAGTATTATTCTTTTTTTAA
>NW_016865085.1:0-226 GCF_001698545.2 Rhinopithecus bieti | reverse complement strand
TTTTTTTTTTTTTTTCTTTTTTTTGAGACAGTCTCGCTCTGTCACCCAGGCTGGAGTGCAGTGGCGCGATCTCTCCTCATTTTAAGCTCCGCCTCCCGGGTCCACACCATTCTCCTGCTTCAGCCTCGCAAGTAGCTGGGACCACAGGCTCCCGCCACCACGCCTGGCTAATTTTTTTCATATTTTTAGTACAGACGGGTTTCACCGTGTTAGCCAGGATGGTCTC
>NW_016865084.1:0-424 GCF_001698545.2 Rhinopithecus bieti | reverse complement strand
TAAGCATTCCCAGTTAATATCAAAGTTTCTACTAGACAGTCTCATTTACATGTGTTTGTGAAACATTCAGTATAAATGATATGTCTATGTATAGTAATTGAATGACTTAATCAATCAATAAAGCAGAGTAGGTTATTTATTATGTAGAGAATATACTAAATCCTAAAAGTAGACTGAGTTCCGTTAAGTTTTTAATTATATGTATAAGAAGTGTACATAATAATGCAGAAAATATTTCAGTTCCAAAGATAACAAAAATTCTTAAAATGAGTATTAGAATATCAGGGAGAAGAAATTCTACTTTTCAATAATAAAATTTACAAATTTGTATTCACTGTAGTATGTTAGCTAGGTCTTTCGTCATTAGGTTTAATGCACATGCTATATATTTGACACCAGAGTAAAAAATAACATCACTGGTAGG
>NW_016865083.1:0-3389 GCF_001698545.2 Rhinopithecus bieti | reverse complement strand
GCTGGGAGTTGGAGACTGGAGCTGTTCCTATTCGGCCATCTTGCTCCGCTTCCTCTGAGTTTGGTTATTTCTTGTCTTCTGATAGCCTTGAAGTTGGTTTCCTCTTGGTTTGCTAGTTCTTTTAGTTGTGATGTTAGCTTAGTAAATTGAGATCTCTCTAACTTTCCGATGAGGACATTTTGTGCTATAAATTTCACTCTTAACACTGCTTTATCAGAATCCAGAGATTCTGGTATGCTATTTTGTTTGTCTCATTAGTTTCAAAGAACTTGATTTCTACCTTAATTTCATTGTTTACTCAAAGGTCATTGAGGAACAGGTTATTCAACTTCTATATAAGTATGATTTTGAGTGTATTTCTTTTTTTTAGTGTATTTCTTTGTGTTGATTCCTAATTTGTTTGTGTCTGAGAGATTGGTTGTAATCATTTCAGTTCCTTTGCATTTACTAAGGAGTTTTTTATGTCTGATTATGTAATTGATTTTGGAGTATTTGCCATGTGGCAATGAGAAGAATGTCTATTTTGTTCCTTTTGGGTGGTGAGTTCTGTAGATGTCTATCAGGTCCATTTGATTCAGTGCTGAGTTCAGGTCCTAAATATCTTGATTAATTTTCTGCTTTGATAATCTGCCTAATACTGTCTGTAGGGTGTTGAAGTCTCTTACTATCATTGTGTGGGAGTTTAAGTCTCTTCAAAAGTCTCTAAAATCTTGCTTTATGAATCTGGGTGATCCTGTGTTTGGTGCACATGCATCTAGGATAGTTAGGTCTTTTTTAATTGAACTATTTTCCATTATGTAATACCCTTCTTTGCCTTCTTTGATCTTTGTGGATTTAAAGTCTGTTTTAGAATGGCACCCGCTGCTTTGCTGTTTTCCATTTGTTTGGTAGATTTTTCTCCGTTCCTTCATTTTGAGCCTGTGGGTGCTATTGCATGTGAGATGGGTCTCTTAAAGACAACATACCAATGGGACTTGGTTCTTTATCCAGTTTGCCACTCTGTGCCTTTTGATTGATGCATTTAGCACATTTACATTCAAGGTTAGTAATGATGTGTGTGGATTTTTTCCTGTCTTCATGATGTTTGCTGGTTATTGTGCACACTTGTTTATGTGGTTGCTTTATAATGTCACTGGTCTGTGTACTTGAGTGTGTTTTTGTAGTTGCTGGTAATGGGCTTTCTTTTCCATATTTAGTGCTCCCTTCAGGAACTCTTGTAAAGCAGGTCTGGTGGTAACAAATTCCCTCAGCATTTGTTTGTCTGAAAAAAGTCTTAATTATATTTTACTTATGAAGTTAAATTTAACTGGATGTAAAATTCTGGTTTGGAGTTTATTTTCTTTAAGAATGTTGAATATCAGCCCCCAATCTCTTCCGGCCTGTAGGATTTCTTCTGAGAGGTCTGCTGTTAGTCTAATGGGCTTCCTTTGTAGGTGTCCTGATGTTTATTTCTAGCTGCCTTTAACTTTTTTTTTTTATTTTATTTTGACCTGAGACAATCTGATCATTATTTGAGTTGGGGATTATCTTCTTGTGTATTAGGTTGGTACAAAAGTAATTGCAGGTTTTGCCATTACTTTCAGTGGCAAAACCTGCAATTATTTTTGCACCAACCTAGTAGTATTTTACTGGGGTTCTCTGCATTTCTTGAATTTGATTGTTGGTTCTTTAGCTAGTTTGGCAAAGTTCTCATGGATTATATCCTGAAATATATTCCAAGCTGATTACACTCCCCTGTCTTTTTTCAGGGACACCAATGAGTCATACGTTTGTCTCTTTACGTAACCCCATGTTTCTTAGAGATTTTGTTCTTTTCCTTCTTTTTTTCTCATTTATTTTCTTGCTGTCTTATTTTAGACAGCCAGTCTGCAAGCTCTGAGATTCTTTCCTCCACTTGGTCTATTCTACTGTTAATACTTGTGATTGCATAATGAAATTCTTTTAGTGTGTTTGTCAGCTCTATCAGGTTAGTTTTGTACTTTTCTAATTCTGGCTATTTTGTCTGTCAGCTCTTGCCTCATTTTATTGTACTTCTTAGCATTTTTGGATTGGGTTTCAAGGTACTCTTGCATCTCAATGACCTTTATTCTATCCATATTCTGAATTGTATTTCTGGCATTTCAGTCTTTTCAGCCCAGTTCAGAATTTTTGATAGAGAAGTGGTATGACCATTTGGAAGAAATAAGTGATTCTGGCTTTAAAGTTTTCAAGATTCTTGGACTGGTTCTTTCTCATTTTTGTGGACTTATGTCCCTTCAATCTTTAAAGTTGCTGACCTTTGGATGGGCTTCTTTTCTGGTCCTATTTGATAACCTTGAGAGTTTGATTGTGGTGTAAGTTAGATTCAGCTGACTAGCTTTATTTCTGGGAGATTTTATGGGGGCAATGCTGAGTTCCCAACTCTTGGACAGCATGCTCTAACTCTAGAGGAGTTGTATTCATCCCCAACTTTGTTATTTGGCTCCTCAAGTTTAAAAATTCATGGTCCTGTGTGGACTGAGGTGTTACCAGATCATTGGTGAGAACATTCTGATGGATGGTATCACCCAAAGCATTTCACAGTGCAGTGACAGCAGGATCTGTCCTTGTTCACACAGGTCATCAGCATAGCCTTAGAAGCACAGCATAATGCACACTCGTTGGCTGTGGCAGGGTGCTAGTGGGTGTCAGGGTGCTTGCCTCTGTGCAGGATAAAGCTGCCTCAAAGTACATTTGCAGAACTGGGTATTTATAGGC
Source organism: Rhinopithecus bieti (assembly GCF_001698545.2). NCBI lineage: Eukaryota > Metazoa > Chordata > Mammalia > Primates > Cercopithecidae > Rhinopithecus > Rhinopithecus bieti. The sequence goes on along the minus strand of NW_016865083.1, from coordinate 653 downwards.
ATTGAAAAAATAATGTTAAAATAAGTGTTGTGTTAAATACAACACTGTTTAAACTCCTACAGGGCAATAAAGTACACTCTTTGGGGCATGTTTATAATCAGACAAAAGTCTGCAAGTTAACATGTAACTTCACAGAGTCTAGGCTCTAACTAACATCAAATAGCCGAGTCAAAGTTATGTACATTCTCTGAGAGAATTAAATAATTTGGTGGGCCGATTTAACAATGCTTTATTTAAAGAATGTATCTTCTCCTTATTGTTACGTTTTGTATATATATATATTTTTTTACTAACTCATGTATCACCACAAGGCAGGCTTTTTGCTTGATATCGTTTTGTTTGCTCTATCAATTCTAGAGCTGCAATCTCTGAATGCTATTAAAATGCAGCATCTCAGAGGCTAACATTGGTGATGGTTTCATGGATCAGAATGTAGCCCTCATCTTTCTTTTTTTTTTTTTTTATTATACTTTAAGTTCTAGGGTACATGTGCACAACGTGCAGGATTGCTACATATGTATACATGTGCAATGTTGGTGTGCTGTACCCATTAACACTTCATTTACATTAGATATATCTCCTAATGCTATCCCTCCCCTCTACCCACTCCCCACAATAGGACACAGTGTGTGGTTTTCTGTTCTTGTGATAGC
>NW_016865081.1:0-2655 GCF_001698545.2 Rhinopithecus bieti | reverse complement strand
CTCCTGTGAAGCTGGGACTACAGGCGCCCACCACCACACCTGGCTAATTTTTTTTTTTATTTTTATTTTTTTAGTAGAGACAGGGTTTCACCGGGTTAGCCAGGATGGTCTCGATCTCCTGACCTCGTGATCCACCCACCTCGGCCTCCCAAAGTGCTGGGATTACAGGCGTGAGCCACCGCACCCGGCCATTATTATTATTTTTTAAGACAGGGTCTCACTCTGTTGCCCAGGCTGGAGTGCGATGGTGCAATCTCAGCTCCCTGCCATCTCTGCCTCCCAGATTCAAGCAATTCTCATACCTCAGCCTCCCAAGTAGCTGGGACTACAGGAGCCTGCCACTATGCCTGGCTAATTTTTTTTGTATTTTATTATTATTATTTTATTATATTATTATTATTTACAGAGAGAGATGGAATCTCTCTCTGTTGCCCAGGCTGGAGTGGAGTGGTACGATCTTGGCTCACTGTAACCTCCATTTCCTGGGTTCAAGTGATTCTCCTGCCTCAGCCTCCTGAGTAGCTGGAACTACAGGCACGTGCCACCAGGCCTGGCTAATTTTTGTATTTTTAGTAGAGATGGGGTTTCGCAATGTTGACCAGGCTGGTCTGGAACTCCTGACCTCAAGTGGTCCGCCCATCTTGGCCTCCCAAAGTGTTGGGATTGCAGGCGTGAGCCACTGCGCCTGGCCTTTTTTTTTTTTTTTTTTTTTTTTTTTTTTTTTTTGTATTTTAGCAGAGATTTTCTGCTAAAATTTTGTATTTTAGCAGAGGGTTTCATCATGTCGCTCAGGGTAGTCTTGAACTCCTGAGCTTGGGCAATCCACCTGCTTCAGCCTTCCAAAGTACTAGGATTACAGGCGTGAGCCACTGCATCCAGCCAAGTTTAATTTATGTAGTAAGCACACAATAATAATAAAATAGAACAATTACAATATGCTGTAATAAAAGTTGTATAGGTCGGGTGCTGAGGTAAAAGATAGGTATTTTTGGTGATTTAGAAGATTGTGGCTGGGCATGGTGACTTATGCCTGTAATCCCAGCACTTTGGCAGGCCGAGGAGGGTGGATTGCTTGAGCTCAGGAGTTTAAGACCAGCCTGGGCAACACAGGGAGACACTATCTCTATACAAAATACAAAAATTGGCCAGGTGTGGTGGCTCATACCTGTAATCTCAGCATTTTGGGAGGCTGAGGCGGGCAGATCACCTGAGATCAGGAGTTCGAGACCAGCCTGACCAACATGGAAAAACCCTGTCTCTACTAAAAATACAAAATTAGCTGGGCATGGTGGCACATGCCCGTAATCCCAGCTACTCGGGAGGCTGAGGCAGGAGAATTGTTTGAACCTAAAAGACAGGTTGCAGTCTACAGGTTGCAGAGAGATAGCGCCATTGCACTCCAGTCTAGGTAACAAGAATGAAACTCCATCTCAAAAAAAAAAAAAAATTAGCTATGTGTGGTGGTGCACACCTGTAGTTCCAGCTACTCAAGAGGCTAAGGTGGATGGCTTGAGCCTCGGAGGTGGAGGTTGCAGTGAGCTGTAATCATGTCACTCCACTCCAGCCTGGGTGAGAGCAAGATCCTGTCTCAGCCGGGCACGATGGATCACGCCTGTAATCCCAGCACTTTGGGAGGCCAAGGCGGGCGGATCACGAGGTCAGGAGATCGAGACCATCCTGGCAAACACAGTGAAACCCTGTCTCTAGCCAGGCATGGTGGTGGGTGCCTGTAGTCCCAGCTTCTAGGGAGGCTGAGGCAGGAGAATGGCGTTAATCCGGGAGGTGGAGAAGCTTGCAGTGAGCGGAGATCGCACCACTGCACTCCAGCCTGGGCGACAGAGCAAGACTCCGTCTCAAAAAAAAAAAAAAAAAAAGATCCTGTCTCAAAATTAGCCAGGCATGGTGGAGTTCACCTGTAGCCCCAGCTACTCAACAGGCTGAGGTGGGAGATCACTTGAGCCCTGGGAGGTAGAGGTTGCAGTGAACTATGATCACACCACTGCACTTGAGGCTGGCTGACAGAATGAGACCTTGTCTAAAAAAACAAAAACAAAACAAAACAAAACAAAAAGGCCGGGCGCAGTGGCTCACGCCTGTAATCCTGGCACTTTAGGAGGCCAAGGCGGGCGGATCACCTGAGGTCAGGAGTTCAAGATCAGCCTGGCTAACATGATAAAACCCCACTTCTACTAAAAATATAAAAAATTAGCTAGGCGTGGTGCCATGGGCCTATAATCCCAGCTATTCGGGAGGCTGAGGCAGGAGAATAGCTTGAAACCAGGAGGTGGAGGTTGCAGTGAGCCAAGATCCCGCCATTACACTCCCGCCTGGGCAACAAGAGCAAAATTCCAAAAAAAAAAAAAGGTTGTATGAGGCCGGGCGTGGTGGGTAATCCCAGCACTTTGGGAGGCCAAGGTGGGCAGATCACAAGGTCAGGAGATCGAGATCATCCTGGTTAACACGGTGAAACCCTGCCTCTACTAAAAGTACAAAAAAAATTAGCCAGGTGTGGTGATGGACGCCTGTAGTCCCAGCTACTCAGGAGGCTGAGGCAGGAGAATCGCTTGAACCCAGGAGGCAGAGGTTGCAGTGAGCTGAGATCGCACCACTGCACTCCAGCCTGGGTGACAGAGTGAGATTCCATCTCAAAAAAAA
>NW_016865080.1:0-854 GCF_001698545.2 Rhinopithecus bieti | reverse complement strand
TCTTCTAATTTAATCTGGTACAAAATATACCTAAAGACTTGTTATCTTTGGATTTTAATAAAATTGATTTGTGTAACCAACAAATCAAGAGCATCATAAGTATGGCTACAAAATAAAATTTTTAAAAAAGACATGGGTAAATGGTGATGGACTAAAAATAGGCAAATCAAGGGAAGTGTGCTATCATAAAATAACTGTAGCTTCAACATCTTGAGTACCAGTTTCCTGGCAGATACTAAATATCCAATCACAAGGGATTTTTCCTGAAGGGTGTAAAGCTGGTTTGAAAATTCTTCAGTCACAGAGCAGCCTACACATGCCAATTAGAAACTGACAGACACTAGATGTGCTTGGAAGATTAAACACTACGTACAGAAACAGCAGTTACTAAGCTCCTCAGTAGTTTCTTGTCTTTTTTTTTTAGTTTCGCTGAATCGACAGTTTGCACAATGAATATGCTATATTCTGTGAGTCAAAACCAAGTAAATACTGTGTAAAGTTGGCAGATGGTCATTTTTCCAGCTAAGATCAAGAAAAAACAAAATTTTTGATAAAACAGAGGTTTTGAGTCAGAAACACTCTCTAAAGTGCAAAACTGATGGTCCACAATCTCAAATAGCTAAAACTCCTGCAGAATGGAAGAGAGAGACATGAAATAGGGAAATAAATTACAGTCAGTGCTAGTCAATTTAGGAAAAGGGAAAAATAAACCAAACTCAAGTAGGTAAAGTTTATCAAAATATTCAGTGATGTAGCTTTCCCCACTCTCTGTCACACACGCTTGCTAACAAGTATATTAAATTAAGGCCAAATTTAACCTGAATGCATTTTTGTTTTGTTTTTGTTTGTTTTTT
>NW_016865079.1:0-855 GCF_001698545.2 Rhinopithecus bieti | reverse complement strand
CTTTCCTTTTCCTCACCCTGAACACACTTGGTTTATTGATAGAAATTCCACCAGGCCTAATTGCCACTCACCAGCAAAGGTAGGCTAGGCTACAGTATCTTCCACACCTATCATTGAGGCTAACGCTCTGCCCCCCTCCACCACCTCTCAACAAGTCAAACTCATTGCTTTAACTCAAGCACTCATTCTTGCAAAGGGACTACACATCAGTATTTATACTGACTCTAAATATGCCTTCCATATCCTGCACCACCATGCTGTTATATGGGCTGAAAGAGGTGTCCTCACTACACAAGGGTCCTCCATCATTAATGTCTCTTTAATAAAAATGCTTCTCAAAGCCCCTTTACTTCCAAAGGAAGCTGGAGTCATTCACTGCAAAGGCCATCAAAAGACATCAGATCCCATCGCTCAGGAGAATGCTTATGCTGATAAGGTAGCTAAAAAAGCAGCTAGCATTCCAACTTCTATCCCTCACGGCAGTTTTTCTCCTCCTCATCTGGCCACTCCCACCCACTCCCCCACTGAGACTTCCACCTTTCAATCTCTTCCCACACAAGGCAAATGGTTCTTGGACCAAGGAAAATATTTAGTTCAAGCCTCACAGGCCCATTCTATTCTGTTGTCATTTCATAACCTCTTCCATGCAGGTTACAAGCCACTAGCCTGCCTCTTAGAACCTCTCACTTCCTTTCCATCATGGAAATCCATCCTCAAGGAAATCACTTCTCAGTGTTCCATCTGCCATTCTACTACTCCTCAGGAATTTCTTAGGCCCCCTCCCTTCCCTACACATCAAGCTTGGGTATTTGCCTCCTCTCAGGACTGGCAAATTGACTTTCTCACATGCCTGAG
>NW_016865078.1:0-855 GCF_001698545.2 Rhinopithecus bieti | reverse complement strand
ATTTTCTTTGAGCATTTTGATAACACTGTTTTCCTGGAATCTGCAGTAGGATATTTGGTAGTGCAATGAAGAATACGGTGATAAAGGAAATATCCTCATAGAAAAATCAAAAAGAAGCTTTCTGAGAAACCATTTTGTGATGTGTGAAGTCATCTCACAGTGTTACACTGTACTGTTCATTGATCAGCTTGCTAACACAGTTTTCTTGGAATCTGCAATGGGACATTTCAGAGTGCATTGAAGTTTATGGTGACAAAGGAAATATCCTTAGACAAAAACTAGAAAGAAGCTTTCTGAGGAACTACTTTGTGATTTCTGAAATCATCTCACCGAATTACAGCTTTCTCTTCATGGAGCAGTTTGGAAGCCCTGTTCTTGGGGAATGTGAGAAGGGATATTTTGGATCGCATAGAAGCCTATGTTGTCAAAGGAAATATCCTCAGATTAAAACTAGAAAGAAGCTTTCAGAAAAACTTCTTTGTGATGTGTGTATTCATCTCACAGTGTTACACTGTTGTTTTCATTGAGCGGTTGCTAACACTGTTTTCTAGGAATCTGTGATGGGATATTTCAGAGCACACTGAGGCTTATGGTGACAGGGAAATAAATTCATATAAAAACTACAAAGAAGCGTTCTGAGAAATCACTTTGTGATGTGTTAGTACATCTCAAACAGTCACACAATTCTTTTCATGGATAAATTTTTTAGCACTGTTTTTGGGGAATCTGAGTAGAGATATTTTGGATATCATTGACGTCTAGGGTGACAAGAAATTATCCTCAGATAAAAAATAGAAAGAATCTTTCTGAGAAAGGCTTTGGTGATGTCTGAATTCATCTCACAGAGTTACACCC
>NW_016865077.1:0-475 GCF_001698545.2 Rhinopithecus bieti | reverse complement strand
ATTGCACATTAATGGAATAGTTTTGAGGGGTTAATTGACACGGGGGCGGATGTGTCTATCATTTGTTTAAATCAGTGACCTATACAATATAAAAAAAAAGTTTCAGCTACACTCACTGGCTTGGGTGCTGCTTCTATGGTTTATCAAAGCATAGAACCTTTAACCTGTGTCGGTCCTAAAGGTTAACAAGGTCAAATGTTTTTTTATATTGTTCCTATCAATATTAATCTTTGGGGACAAAATATTTTACAACAATTTGGTGCTTTTAAAACATTCCTCATATTTCTTCAGCTGCCAAAATATGATGTTCAAAGTGGGCCACAATCCTTTAAACTCATAGCCACTGTTCACCAGCCTCAACCTTTACAATTAAAGTGAAAAACTACCACTCCTGTTTGGGTGGAACAGTGGCCATTATCTAAAAAAAAAAGAAAAAAAAAAAAAAAAAAAAATTGGGGGTTTAAAAGAGTTGGTC
>NW_016865076.1:0-634 GCF_001698545.2 Rhinopithecus bieti | reverse complement strand
TTTTCTCCTTCCCTCCCTCCTTCCCTCTCTCTCTCTCTTTCTTTCTGTCTTTCCTTTTTACAGAGTCTGGCTGTCAACCAGGTTGGAGTGCAGTGGCACAATCTCTGCTCACTGCAACTTCCACCTCCCGGGTTCAAGTGATTCTCCTGCCTCAGCCTCCAAAGTAGCTGGGACTACAGGTGTATGTATGCCACCACGCCCGGCTAATTTTTGTACTTTTAGTAGAGATGGTGTTTCACCATGTTGGCCAGGCTGGTCTCTAACTCCTGATCTCAGGTAAACCGTCTGCCTTTGCCTCACAAAGTGCTGGGATTAAAGGCTTGAGCCACAGCGCCCGGCCATAGCTGCTTCTTCTTTCTAACATTCTTTCTTTCTTTCATGTTTTTACACCCAAATCAATAGTTGCATACATGTTTTGATTTAAACTTTAATTACAGACCAAACACTGTTTTATATAAACATCTTAATACTTTTAGCCTCCCATGCCTAGTAGCTCTTATAAAGGAAGGGAATCGCTACTCGGCCGTTTGGCTAAGATCAAGAGTTATAAAGGAGCAAAAATATACACTGATATCTTCCTAGCATCATGTTCAAAGAATATTTTCTAAATATGAATATATATGATATATGAACG
>NW_016865075.1:0-233 GCF_001698545.2 Rhinopithecus bieti | reverse complement strand
GTGGCAGGTGGAAAGGTGTGTGTGGGTGGAAAGGTGTGTGTGGGTGGAAAGGTGTGTGTAGGTGGAAAGGTGTGAGCGGGTGGAAAGGTGTGTGCTGGTGGAAAGGTGTGTGTAGGTGGAAAGGTGTGTGTAGGTGGAAAGGTGCGCGGCAGGTGGAAATGTGTGCAGCAGGTGGAAAGGTGTGTGTGGGTGGAAAGGTGTGTGTAGGTGGAAAGGTGTGAGCGGGTGGAAAG
>NW_016865074.1:0-662 GCF_001698545.2 Rhinopithecus bieti | reverse complement strand
CTTCCTTCCTTCCTTCCTTCCTTCCTTCCTTCCTCCTTCCCTCCCTCCTTCCCTGTCTCTCTTTCTTTCTGTCTTTCTTTCTTTTCTACAGAGTCTCGCTGTCAACCAGGCTGGAGTGCAGTGGCACAATTTCTGCTCACTGCAACTTCCACCTCCCAGGTTCAAGTGATTCGCCTGCCTCAGCCTCCAAAGTAGCTGGGACTACAGGTGTATGTATGCCACCACGCCCGGCTAATTTTTGTACTTTCAGTAGAGATGGTGTTTCACCATGTTGGCCAGGCTGGTCTCTAACTCCTGATCTCAGGTAAACCGTCCGCCTTTGCCTCACAAAGTGCTGGGATTAAAGGCTTGAGCCACAGAGCCCGGCCATAGCTTCTTCTTCTTTCTCATATTCTTTCTTTCTTTCATGTTTTTACCCCTAAATCAATAGTTGCATGCATGTTTTGATTTAAACTTTAATTACAGACCAAACACTGTTTTATATAAACGTCTTAATACTTTTAGCCTCCCGTGCCTAGTAGCTCTTATAAAGGAAGGAAATCACTTCTCGGCTGTTTGGCTAAGATCAAGAGTTATAAAGGAGTAAAAATATACACTGATATCTTCCTAGGATCATGCTCAAAGAATATTTTATAAATATGAATATATATGATATATAAACA
>NW_016865073.1:0-1250 GCF_001698545.2 Rhinopithecus bieti | reverse complement strand
ATTGGAAATGGGCAAATATGTGTATATATATTGTTTTGGAATACTCATGAATGAGTTTGACTTTATGGAATTTTTAAATTATTACAATTATAATAATTCATTTCACCTTCAGATAGGAAAGAACTGCAAACCGAACGTGATCCTTTCTTAGAGCAAAGAATAACTATGTAATTGTCCAGGAAAAGTTTAAGTCTCAAGTTATAAAACATAATGCTTTAGAAATCTTAGAAACAATGTATTTCAAGCCTTTCATCTTGAGAATACCCTCTTAGGCACATTTTATTTTAATATAGTCTAAAACTGACTTTTAAAATTTTGTAACATACTATTTTAATTTTAGGCAAAAGAAAACAGAACGCAAAGAAAGCTCAGGAAACCAAATGAAGAGGATGTTTTGGGATGTGTACACATTTCTGCTTCTGCACATATTTTCATGGAAATCATTATGTATAAAGAACTTTGAGCAACATCCTAATTGGCTCAGTGCACGTTTGGCGGTAGTGCCAGCCTGTCTTGTCTTTAATGCATGAATTCATAAACTTCTTCCCTACCTGCATCATGTGCATGTAGTGCATATTAAATGAAAGCGATATTAAGAGTGCTTGCCCAAATTCCATTATTTGACATTGAATCTGAGAACTCTTAGTTTTCTGGATGTGTAACTACCATATGAACCTAGAAAATTCACAAATGATACTCCTTATCTGTAATTTAAATCCTTAAAATTTGCAATTGTCAGATCTTAATGAAACTGGATGTCTTATTTCTTCTCATCATTAATGGAAAAAAAATCAGTATTTCTATCTTTGATAGCTGAGTGTTTTGAGGATTTTAAAACTGAATTTTATCTGCTATACCAGTTATTTGAAAAAGTATGATTTAAATGTAAATCATTTAAAAGGGACAAAAGTATAATTTCCAGTGATTTTCACTGCTGTCAGTAGAAAAGTAATAAACATCTCAATTTTATTTTAGTAATTTTTCTTCAAGTGTTTGGGGTTATTTGCTTATGTAGTAGAGAATTGTTTCAGGAAGGTCTTGAGTATTATGCTTCAAAGCAAAATTTCAGGTTAAGAAGAAATTGTAAATCTTAAAGAATGTTGGTGTTACTCTCAGTGGAATACTTTTTCAAGCTCATAAGCTGTATATAAAAAAATTGGAGGTTTGACAGTTCATGCTATCTGCTTTTTTGAAAAGATAGTAGTGGTGATGGGGGATCTTTCTAGGCCAATTTGAATAAATTTCGTACA
>NW_016865071.1:0-1023 GCF_001698545.2 Rhinopithecus bieti | reverse complement strand
AAAAAAAAAAAAAGATATCTAATATTTCCACTTCTGGAATTTATCCTAAGGAAATAATTTTAGATCAGCATAGAAATTCATGTACAGAGGTGTTAATCTCAGTATAATTTATGAGGATAAGACATCAGAAATATCTTAAATATCATCAATATGTTAATAGCTACATATATTATGATATATAGATATGCTAGAATACTGTGAAGCCAGTAGAATAATATTTTGAGGAATATTTAATTACACATGAAAATACGGTATAATATATATTAATTGGAAAAATCAGAAAATGAAACAACATACATAGATTAATTCCAGTTTAATATATGCATATATTAGTTATTCAAATTGTTTAAATATATTACAATATATAAATACATATAATATGTAAACAATCCAATTGTGTGTGTATATATGTGTGTGTGTGTGTGTATACACACACACACACACATACACATGCACATATGCACACACATAAGACTGGAAAGAAAATTACCAAAGCATTAACAGTTATCTCAGGTTGTAGGAAGTCAGGCAATTTTTACTTTTTAAATAGTATACATTTTAGTTTTCCAAATTTTCTACATTGAATATGTATTATTTTTGACATCAGAAAAGCAATTACTTAAATTAACCGTGATACTATGCAGTAGGTATTAAGGACCAAAAGGTGGCATAGACAGTTTTATCAGTTATTCCGAGGAGGGGCAGACCAAAATGTTCCTTATTTTCATTTTCCAATTAGATCATACCAATTTTTTCTTCTTAATTTTCTTCTCTTGGAGGTCTCTCTCAGAAGGTAACAGGTATGAAGTTTTACATTTAAAAATTACTCTTTTATTTACAGTTTACCTTTTAAATGTGAGAAATAATGTTATGAACAATATTTGTTTCCTTTTTCATTCTTCTTGCCCGTATGTATACTCTTGTAAAAGTAGATTTGTCTCACCAGTGTTAGACATCTAGTTCACATATTTTATTTTTAGAATGAGAGGTTTTAAAATAGTAAAATTTAACTGCAACTTATAT
>NW_016865070.1:0-925 GCF_001698545.2 Rhinopithecus bieti | reverse complement strand
TTCTCTATGTTCAGTATGCAATTGTTGATTAATTAAAAGGAGTGGAAACGAAAAAAATTTTAATTTTTTTCAAACTAGAAAATATATTAAGAAATTGAAAATGAAATCATTAGTTTCTAGAGCTTTATTTTTGGCAAACTAGAATAATCCAGGTTTTATTGTACTAATTTATAGAATTATAGCCCTAGAAAGGTAAGCGAATTTCTGTTTTCTGCTACAATATTTTTGTAAAGGTGAAATCTAGTTAAAATATCTTGGAGTATAAAAAATTAGAAGACATGGTACAGAAGAGCCCAGTGCTGCTCAGGGGTTAATAAGGCTGGGACAGCCAGCTCTAGCTGTTAACATATGTAGGTATTACATACGCTAAAGGCTGTGGGCTACAGCCTTTGCTTTCTCTCCCATCTGTGGCCTCCCTCGTGTATTTATGTACGTAGCCTCTCTGATGTGTGGATGTATGGATGTATTTACAGCTAGCATCAGCTATGGTTAGGGCTTCATTCTTTTCTTTCTCTCCCATCTGAGGCCTCCTGGAGTCATTCTTGCAAGAGTTCACACAAGTTTGTTGAACTGAATTAAACTTCAAGTTTTTGTTAGAAGAATTAGGCAGGGATTAGAGCGTAGAGATTCCCAATGGAGAATCCATCAGGCAAGGAAATGAACAGCTCTTTGTGTCCTGAGATGACCAGCTTCTCCTACCCAGACCAGGAAGGATTGTTTTGCCAGTCTTCCATGGTGTCAGGGAACCAGGATTGAGGAGTCTAAATTTCAGTTTTGGCAAGTTGGAAAAGAAAAAAAGATACAAAAAAAGGAACTTAGGTTGAACTTATTGCCAATCTTTCCCCAGAGGGAAATGTTCTTACTGACCTTGTTAGTTTGAAGTTCTTCATGTCCTTTTTAGAGTTATGAGCAGTAATCCTCTTTT
>NW_016865069.1:0-351 GCF_001698545.2 Rhinopithecus bieti | reverse complement strand
GGTTGATTGAATTTCTTTCCTTTCACTTTGCGGATGGAATCTTACACAGTCTCCTGAGCTGGAGTGCAGTGGTGCCATCTTGGCATGTTGCAAGCCTCTGCCTCCCAGCTTCAAGGGATTAATCTGCCTCAGCCTTTTGATTAACTGAGATTACACCTGTGCACCAACACATCTGATGGAGTTTCACCATGTTGGTCACACTAGTCTCAGACTGCTGATGTCAAGTAATCTTCCTGCCACAGTATCTGAAAGTCCTGGGATTATAGGTGTGAACCAGTATGCCTGGAGCTTGATTGAATTCCTAGCCTAGAAACATATACATCTTCCAAAGCTTTATTCTCTACGTCATAA
>NW_016865068.1:0-1533 GCF_001698545.2 Rhinopithecus bieti | reverse complement strand
GAGAATTGCTTGAACCCGGGAGGCAGAGGTTGCAATGAGCAAAGATCGTGCCTTTGTACTCCAGCCTGGGCAACAAGAGCAAAACTCCATCTCAAAATACAAAAAAAAAAAAAAAAAAAAAAAAAAAAAAAAAAAAGTAACTGAGATAGCACACATAAAAATGGAATAGACTACTCAGGAGGCTGAGGTGGAAGGACTGCTTGGGCCCAGGAGTTCAAGGCTGCAATGAGCTGTGATTGTACCACCGCACTCCAGCCTGGGTGATGGAGTGAGACCTCATCTTGAAAAAACAAATGGAGTTGAACAAGCAGAAGAAAGAACTTCAGCACTCGAAGACAAGGTTTTCAACTTAACCCAACCCATCAAAGACAAAGAAAAGGAATTTAAGAAAATGAACAAAGCCTCCAAGAAGTCTGGGACTATGTTAAACATCCAAACCTAGACTAATTGGTGTTCTTGAAGAAGAAGAGCAATCTAAAAGTTTGGAAAACATATTTGAGGGAATAAGCGAGGAAAATTGCCTGGCCTTGCTAGAAATCTAGATACTCAAATACAAGAAGCTCAAAGAACACCTGGGAAATTCATCACAAAAGATAAATGGCTAGGCACATAGTCATCAGGTTACCTGAAGTCAAGACAAAGGGAAGAATCTTAATAACTGTGAAGCAAAAGCATCAGGTAACCTATAAAGGAAAACCTATCAGAGTAACAGTAGATTTCTCAGCAGAAACTCTACAAGCTCTTGGGGTCTTATTTTGGCCTCCTTAAGCAAAACAATTATCAGTCAATAATTTTGTATCCAGTGAAACTAAGCTTCATAAATGAAGGAAAGATACAATCTTTTCCAGACAACAAATGCTGAGAGAATTCCCTACTACCAAGTCAGGACTACAAGAACTGCTAAAAGAAGCTCTAAATCTTGAAACAAATCCTCAAAATACACCAAAATAGAACCTCCTTAAAGCATAAATCTCACCTATATAACAATAACACAATAAAAAAAAAAAAAAAGAAGAAGAAGGTATTCAGGCAACAAATAGCACAATGAATAGAATAGTACCTCACATTTCAATACTAATATTGAATGTAAATGGCCTAAATGCTCCACTTAAAAGATACAGAATTGCAGAATGGACAAGAATTCACCAACCAAGTTTCTGCTGTCTTCAGGAGACTCACCTGACACATAAGAACTCACATAAACTTAAGGTAAAGAGGTAGAAAAGACATTCCATGCAAAGGGACTCGAAAAGTGAACAGAAGTAGCTATTCTTATATCAGACAAACTTTAAAGCAATGGCAATTTAAAAGACAAAGAGGGACATTATAATGATAAAAGGACTAGTCCAACAGGAAAATATCACAATTATAAATATATATGCACCTAACATGGGAGCTCCCAAATTTATACAACAATTACTGCTAGACCTAAGAAATGAGATAGACAGCAGCACAGTAACAGTGGGGACTTCTATACTTCTCTGACAGCACTGTACAGGTCATCAGGACAGGAAGCCAACAAAGAAACAATAG
>NW_016865067.1:0-351 GCF_001698545.2 Rhinopithecus bieti | reverse complement strand
GATCCAATTTCAGCTTTCTACATATGGCTAGCCAGTTTTCCCAGCACCATTTATAAAATAGAGAATCCTTTCCCCATTTCTTGTTTTTGTCAGGTTTGTGAAAGATCAGATGGTTGTAGATGTGTGGTGCTATTTCTGAGGACCCTCTTCTGTTCCATTGGTCTATATATCTGTTTTGGTACCGGTACCATGCTGTTTTCGTTACTGTAGCCTTGTAGTACAGTGTGAAGTCAGGTAGCGTGATGCCTCCAGCTTTGTTCTTTTGGCTTAGGATTGTCTTGGCAATGTGGGCTCTTTTTTGGTTCCGTGTGAACCCTAGAAGAAAACCTACACAATACCATTCAGGACATA
>NW_016865066.1:0-1399 GCF_001698545.2 Rhinopithecus bieti | reverse complement strand
AAGACATTTCCTTGCCTCACACAGGCATCCAGTCGCCACTTACTATCCCTTCACAGAACCCTCAGTGACAGACGTTCATACTGGAAAATGTACAGTAACATTTAACCCTGTGAAAAGAATGGACATGTAAGAGAGCAGTTTCTTCGAGTGCTTCTTTCTGTTTTATTGGACGACATTTCACTTTTGCCATAGTTTTCAATGGACTCCAAATGTCACTCTTTTGGTTTTCAGGAACAGTGTTCAAACTGTGCCTTATGAGAAGAAAGTTGTAACTCCCTGAGTGGAATGCACACATAACCAAGCAGTTTCTCAGAAAGCTTCTCTCCAGTTTTTATCTGACTATATTTCCCCTTTCACCATAAGCCAGAATGTGATCCCAAATATCCTTTCGAGAATCCATCACGAGTGAGTTTCCAAGGTGCGTAATGTAAGAAAGCTTCATCTAAGTGAGATGAATAAACATAGCAAAAGCAGATTCACAGAAAGCTTCTTTTCAGTTTTATCTGAAGATATTTCCTTTTCACCATAGTCCAGAATGTGCTCCCCAAGGTCCCCTTTGGATACGTCCATGACAGTTTCCAAGCTGCATAATATAAAGAAAGCTTTGTCTATGTGAGACGATTACACATATCACAGGGTAGTTTCCTAGAAAGCTTCTTTCCATTTTTTATCTGAGGCTATTTCTCTTTTCACCATCAGGATCATCATGCTCCCGAATATCACTTGGTAGCTGTTCCTCCAAAAGGGTTTCCCTGACGCTGTATGAGAGGAGAGGTATAACACTGTGACTGGAATGCACACATCAGAAAGCAGTTCCTCGAAAAACTTCTCTCCAGTTTCGGTGTGATCATATTTCCTTTTTCACCGTTAGCCTCAAAGTGCTCCCGAATACACCATCACATGCTAAACCTAATCAGGGCTAACAAACTGCTCATTGAAAAGAGAGGCTTATCTGAGTGAGAGGAATTAAGTCTACACAGAGCAGTTTCACAAAGGGCTTCCTTCTGGATTTTACCTGAGGTTATTTCTTTCTCCATAATCGATGGATCGTTCCCAAATGTCCCTCCTAAGATTCCACAAAAACAGTGATTTCAAGCTGCTCAATCCAAAGAATGGTTTAACTCTAGGCGACGAATACACACATCACAAAGCATTTGCTCAGAACGTTTCTCTGTAGGTTTCATTGGAAGATGATTCCTCGCTCATCACAACCCTCCAGACATCATGAAATATCCCTTCACACATTCCTGAAAAACAGAGTTTCGAAACTGGACATTATAGAGTAAGCATTAACTCTGTGAAGTGAATGCTCATATCAGACAGGAGATTCTTGCAACGTATCTTCCTCGATTTTATTTCAGTATATTTCACTACTTGCCATAGTCCTCAACACGTTCCG
>NW_016865065.1:0-351 GCF_001698545.2 Rhinopithecus bieti | reverse complement strand
GAATATGTCTCCATTTATTTAGTTCTTTGATCTATTTAATAAGAGCTTTGTAGTTTTTCTTTTTTTTTGAGACGGAGTCTCGCTCTGTCGCCCAGGCTGGAGTGCAGTGGCCGGGTCTCAGCTCACTGCAAGCTCCGCCTCCCGTGTTTACGCCATTCTCCTGCCTCAGCCTCCCGAGTAGCTGGGACTACAGGCGCCCGCCACCTCGCCCGGCTAGTTTTTTGTATTTTTTTAGTAGAGACGGGGTTTCACCGTGTTCGCCAGGATGGTCTCGATGTCCTGACCTTGTGATCCGCCCGTCTCGGCCTCCCAAAGTGCTGGGATTACAGGCTTGAGCCACCGTGCCCGGCC
>NW_016865064.1:0-234 GCF_001698545.2 Rhinopithecus bieti | reverse complement strand
TGCCAGTGGTCATCACCAGGTGTAGATCAGCCACCCTTTACCCGGGCTGGGACTGCTACCTTCTCATCTACAGGTGTATCACCTCAGAAATCTTCTGCATCTCACTGTCACCCAACACATTTTCTCCTTCCAGGCCTCTGCAGTCTCACGAGTTTGTCTGTATTTTTCTTCTTATAACCTACTCTGCTACCCTAGCCAGCCTGGATCTCATAGGAGATTAACTGAAATCCTCCC
>NW_016865063.1:0-399 GCF_001698545.2 Rhinopithecus bieti | reverse complement strand
GAGAGAGAGAGAGAGAGAGACAGAGAGAGAGAGAGAGGATTTTCTGTTCTTTCTTCTTTAATTGTAAAACAGGAAGAAATAGCTAGATCTGAAATTCTTTGAGATCTAAAGAAGTATAACTATTTTTGCTTAGAAAGGCCTTTCCTTATTTCATACAATACATTACTGGCCATCCTGGGATTTCAGAGTCTTTTTTTTTTTTTTTTTTCCTTTTTGTGGAGAACGGGGTCTCTCTGTATTACCCAGGCAGGTCTCGAACTCCTGGGCTAAAGCTATCCTCCCGCCTCTGCCTCCCTGAGAGCTGGGATTACAGGCGTGAGCCACCGCGCCCGGCCGGATTTCAGAGTCTTTTAGCTCCATCACTGTTCCAGTCCCAAGTCCCCTCCTTGTTGAACTGAT
>NW_016865062.1:0-341 GCF_001698545.2 Rhinopithecus bieti | reverse complement strand
CCTCCACATGCACACACCTCCACATGCACACACACCTATACACACATGCACACACCTCCACATGCACACACACCTATACACACATGCACACACCTCCACATGCACACACCTCCACATGCACACACCTATACACACATGCACACACCTCCACATGCACACACACCTATACACACATGCACACACCTCCACATGCACACACACCTATACACACATGCACACACCTCCACATGCACACACCTCCACATGCACACACCTCCACATGCACACACCTCCACATGCACACACCTATACACACATGCACACACCTCCACATGCACACACACATACACACATGCACACAC
>NW_016865061.1:0-473 GCF_001698545.2 Rhinopithecus bieti | reverse complement strand
GTTGTTGTTAGAAAAGGAAAATCGTTCATAGAGAAGTTGAAATATATGAAAAGTACAAAGATAAATAGAAAAGCCACTCATAGGACTGGGTCTAGCATCTCATGCCTACAATTTCAGCATTTTGGGAGGATGACGGGGGAGAAAAGTTTGAGGCCAGGAGTTTATGACCAGCCTGGGGAACACAGTGAGACCCTGTCTCTACAAACAATAAAACATTATCCGGGTGTGGTGGTGTGTGCTATAGTCCCAGCCACTTGGGAGGCTGAGGCAGGAGAATTGCTTGAGCCCAGGAAGTCGAGGCTATAGCGAGCTATGATTGTGCCACAGCACTCAGCTTAAGCAACAGTTAGACCCTGTGTCAAAAGAAAAAAAAGCCACTTGTAATCCCACTACTGGGAGATAAACTGTTGGTAACATTTTAATTTACAGGTAATTAATTTTTAACATTGAAATCATTTAAAAAGTAGTGTCCC
>NW_016865060.1:0-1976 GCF_001698545.2 Rhinopithecus bieti | reverse complement strand
ATTTTATTTATGACATTAGTAATACTTTAAAAAATTTAAATATTTTAAAATACAAGCCTAACGTATCAGCTCACAAAATCTGAGAAGGTAAACACAAAACTGATAAAAGTATGGGGTAAAGTGCTAGTAACACGGTAAAACATGCAGGTACCCACTAAATTATACTTTAAAGTAAATACTACTAATGAATTATTATTTGTTACAAAGAAAATTGAAAACAATCTATACAATAGTCCATGGTTATCCATGGTTTTACTTTATCCATGGTTTTACTTTACTGGTTTCCCACAGTCAACCATGGTCCAAAATACTAAATAGAATATGCCAGAAATAAACAGTTAATAAGTTTTACATTACAGGCCATTCTCATATGTGATGAAATCTCATACCATCCTGCTACATCAGGCCCAGGACGTGAATCATCCCTTTAGTCAAGCGTGTCCACATGCTGTTACCTGCCCACTAATCACTTAGTGGCCCAATCAGTTACCCAGATGTGCAGGGTTCAGTATGATCTGTGGTTTTAGGCATCCACTTGGGGCCTTAGAAAGTATCTCGTCAGATAAGGGGTACTATCGTAAGTACATTAATAAATGAATAGTTACATAAATAATGGTACAGTCATCTTACTGACTGATATGCAGTCATTCAAAAAATGAAGAATCAAGAACTTATGAACACAAAGAAGAAAACATCAGACACTAGGGTCTACTGGAGCGGGGAGGGTAGAAGGAGGGAGAGAGGCAGAAAAGATAACTATTGGGTACTGAGCTTAATACCTGGGTGATGTAATATTACACACAAAAAAACCTCATGACACATGTTTATCTATGTAACAAACCTTCACATGTATCCCCAAAATAAAATAAAAAATTTTAAATAAAATAAAATGTCACAAGCCACCATATTTTGTAAAAAAAAAAAAAAAAAAAGGAAGAGGACTATATATAGTAATGTGGAATGAATTAAAGAAGCAAGTTCATTTCTCTACAAATTTATAAGATCTTAATAAAAATGCAAGTGAATTTCTACATTGAAGATATGAAACATACCCAAAAGGAGAAAAAATAATATAATGAACCTTTATGTATCTACTGGTCACCCAGAATTAACAATTATCAATTCATGCCCAGTCTTGTTTCATCTATTATTCACCTCCTCATCCATATCCTCTCCCCTCCCACCCACACGTACTGAATTATTTTCATGTAAATTCTAACCATACAATTTCATCTATATACTAAAAAGCGTAGGCCAGGTGTGGTGGCTCACATCTATAATCCCAACACTTTGGGAAGCCAAGGCAGGAAGATCACTTGAGCCCAGGAGTTCAAGACCAGCCTGGGCAACATACTGAGACCTCATCACTACAAAATATTACAAAATTAGGGCCAGGCACGGTGGCTCACATCTGTAGTCCCAGCACTTTAAGAGGCCAAAGCAGGCATATCACAAGATCCAGAGATCGAGACCATCCTTGTCAACATGGTGAAACTCCATCTCTACTAAAAATACAAAAATTAGCTGGGCATGGTGGCATGGTCCTGTAGTCCCAGCTACTCAGGAGGCTGAGGCAGGAGAATCGCTTGAACCCGGGAGGAGGAGGTTGCAGTGAGCCGAGATCGTGCCATTGCATTCCAGCCGGGGCAACAGAAAGAGACTCTGTCTCAAAAAAACAAAACAAAGCAAACAAACAAAAAAAATTAACTGGGCATGGTGGCACACACTTGTAGTCCCAGCTACTCAGAAAGGTGTGGTGAGAGGATCACTCGACCCCACGAGGTAGAGGCCGAAGCGAGCTGTGATTACTCCACTGTGCTCCAGCCAGGGCAAGACCCCATCTCAAAAAAAAAAAAAAAAAAAACCCAGAAGGGTGTATAAAAGGAAAGAGATACAAATATAAGTAGACGTTATTAGCAATTACATCATTGTAAATTTGAATTAGAAACATCAATATGGGCCGGGCGCGGTGGCTC
>NW_016865059.1:0-321 GCF_001698545.2 Rhinopithecus bieti | reverse complement strand
AGTTTTATCTGAGGGTATTTCCTTCTCATGATAATAATTAATGTGCTCCAAATCATCCCTTTGCAGATTCCGTGAAACAGTGTTAGCAAACTGCTAAATGTAAAGAAAGGTGTAACTCTGTGAGATGAATTCACACATCACAAAGAATTTTCTCAGAAAGCTTCTTTCTAGTTTATATCTGAGGATGTTTCCTTTGTCACCATAGGCTTCAAAGCAATCCAAAATGTCCCATCTCAGATTCAACAAAAACGTTGAAACCAAACTGCTGCATGAATCAAATCGTGTAACTCTGTGAGATGAATTAACACATCACAAAGAGGT
>NW_016865058.1:0-371 GCF_001698545.2 Rhinopithecus bieti | reverse complement strand
GTAACATGTATTATCTTTGAATATGGTTATTTTCATTGGAAGGAAATGATAAATAAAAATATTTTCTCTTATGTGCCTATCATTGTAATACACCTAAAGTGTTATGCTTTTTTTTAAATGTCCCTTATATGGGGTTATAGAATGCAATGAATGCCATTTTCATCTGGAAACAAACTTTCAGGTCAATCTGAAGTGTTCACAGTTATTGCTTCTTTTGTAATAGTTACTTTATTTCTGCACATTTGTTTCAAGTCAGGTCAGAGAACCTATTCATCCCATAAAA
This sequence comes from Rhinopithecus bieti, assembly GCF_001698545.2. Lineage (NCBI taxonomy): Eukaryota > Metazoa > Chordata > Mammalia > Primates > Cercopithecidae > Rhinopithecus > Rhinopithecus bieti. The sequence continues at coordinate 88 of NW_016865058.1, read as the reverse complement.
GTAATTTTAATAATATATTTTATTTATTTTAAGATTATACACAAGGAAAACAGACTGGCCCTAAGTATATAACTTGATTAATATTCAC
>NW_016865057.1:0-1404 GCF_001698545.2 Rhinopithecus bieti | reverse complement strand
GCCCGCCTCGGCCTCCCAAAGTGCTGGGATTACAGGTGTGAGCTACTGCTTCCAGCCAATGTATATCCTTCCATAGGAGGCTTAGACTGAGGCACAGAACAGATTGGTCAATAAAATAATCTCCAAAGAGGTGACAATGAAAGAGATTGCTGCTTGGATTTGAGGTCTTCTGATTCTCTGAGTGTAATCTTTGAACCTATCAGCTCCTGTGCCAGTCAAAGGGAGGTGCATGCCAAGGGTAAGTGGAGGATGAAGTCACAGCCTGCTGGTGGGGTCTGACCAAAGACCCCAGCCATGGAATCTCTTGGGTGTTTGAAAGAAACTTCGTTTATCTAAAAGGCGTTTGACCAGGGCTCCACCGTACAGTGCATCTGTAGAGCAGACACAAGAGGTGGGAGTCATGCTACTGAAAAATTCTTCTCCATATGTCAGACCCCATGAGACAGAGAAGAGGCTCCCAAACCTAACAGAGTTTCAGGATCCCCTTGGTAACCTATTAAAAATATCGATTCCTGGACCTCAGTAGAATATCTTGGGGTGGGGTATTGGTATTTTTGTATGTAGTAAACCCCCCAAGTGATACATCTGGAGCCAGCTGAGCACAGCTCTGCATTTATTTTTATTTATTTATTCATTTATTTAGTTATTTATTGAGACAGAGACTCACCATGTCACCCAGGCTGGAGTTCAGTGGCATGATCTCAACTCATCAACCGCTGCCTCCTGGGTTCAAGCAATTCTCCTCACCTCAGCTTCCCAAGTAGCTGGGATTACAGGCACCCACCACTACGCCCAGCTAATTGTTGTAATTTTTAGTAAAGATGGGGTTTCACCACATTGGCCAGGCTGGTCTCGAACTCCTGACCACAGGTGATCTGCCCACCTCAACTTACCAAAGTGCTGGGATTACAGGTGTGAGCCACTGAACCCGGCCAGCATCTATTTTTTAAAATGTGCCTGAATATGTTTTCTCCTGTATATGATCTGCTGCAAGAATATAAAGGAAGCTGTGTGCATTGAATGGGGTTTTTTAGAGGTGGCTTTCTGGTGGAGGTAGGTTAGGTCTGCAAGAAACTGAATGACCAAGATAGTAAGGAATAAAAATGGTATTCTGAGAAGAGAAAGACAGGAGCAGAGACGGGGAGATGGAAGGATGAGAACTTGGGTGGGGCATGGAAGGGGGTTCTGGGTGCAGAGGATACTGAGTGGTGTATCTTCTGGTGCAGCAAAACCATGTCACCTCTCCCACTGATGCTCTGGGCCATCCTAAGCAAATCCCTGAGTCACCTACAGCTGGGACCCCCACAGGGCAAAGCACCTCAACTGCTCCAACATTGACAGCTGAGCATCCTTTAAGTTACACCGTTTTCATGTTTAATTCATAGCCTTTGACCTTCTCTCTCT
>NW_016865056.1:0-599 GCF_001698545.2 Rhinopithecus bieti | reverse complement strand
TGTTCTATCTCTGCCAAGTTTTGGTATTAGGATGATGCTGGCCTCATAAAATGAGTTAGGGAGAAGTCTCTCTTTTCCATTGTTTGGAATAGTTTCAGAAAGAATGGTAGCAGCTCCTTTTTGTACCTCTGGTAGAATTAGGCTGTGAATCTGTCTGGTCCTGGGTTTCTTTTCATTGGTAGGCTATTAATTACTGCCTCCATTTCAGAACTTGTTATTGGTCTATTCGGGGATTCTACTTCTTCCTGGTTCAGTCTTGGGAGGGTGTATATGTCCAGGAATTTATACATTTCTTCTAGATTTTCTAGTTGATTTGTGTAGAGGTGTTTATAGTATTCTCTGATGGTAGTTTGTATTTTTGTGGGATCAGTGGTGATATCCCCTTTATCGTTTTTTATTGTGTCTATTTGATTCTTCTGTTTTCTTCCTTATTAGTCTGGCTAGTGGTCAGTCTATTGTGTTAATCTTTTCAAAAAACCCGCTCCTGGATTCATTGATATTTCGAAGGGTTTTTCGTGTCTCTATCTCCTTCTGTTCTGCTCTAATCTTAGTTATTTCTTGTCTTTTGCTAGTTTTGAATTTGTTTGCTCTTGTTCCTC
>NW_016865055.1:0-350 GCF_001698545.2 Rhinopithecus bieti | reverse complement strand
GTGCGTGTGTGTGCGTATGTGTGCGTGTGTGTGTGCGTGTGTGTGCTGTGTATGTGTGCGTGTGTGTGTGCGTGTGTGTGCGTATGTGTGTGTGTGTGTGTGCGTGTGTGTGCATGTGTATGTGTGTGTGTGTGTGTGCGTGTGTGTGAATGCGTGTGTGTGCGTGTGTGTGCGTGTGTATGTGTGCGTGTGTGTGCGTGTGTGTGCGTATGTGTGCGTGTGTGTGTGCATGTGTGTGCATGTGTATGTGTGCGTGTGTGTGTGCATGTGTATGTGTGCGTGTGTGTGTGCATGTGTATGTGTGCGTGTGTGTGCATGTGTGTGCATGTGTATGTGTGCGTGTGTGTGTG
>NW_016865054.1:0-1403 GCF_001698545.2 Rhinopithecus bieti | reverse complement strand
TTTCAATTATCTGATGAAAAAATATGGGATCCTAGAAAGACAAAATCATAGATTATAACTCAAATAAAGTCTAAAAGCCAATTAGTTCCCAACTTCTTTATTTCATAGATTTGGAAACTAATAGAAATATATTCTTTCATACTATGCTTTTTCAATTCACATTTCAGGACAGGAGAAAACAAACTTAAAACATGTACAAACAGTACTCTCAAGTTAGAAGCCAAAGAATTTCTAGTGTATGTGCTAAGTAGGACATTGGAAGCAGATTTAGTTAATTCTGTAGATTCAGAAGCAAAATAGTTCCAACAACTAGTTGTATTATCTTTCAGCAAAGCTGGTTCAATCCTGAACTATTCTGATGGTTCAAGTCTCATAAATACAAGTTGCTCATTTATAAAGTGGTCCTGTGTAGAGGGACCATAGATGAAAACAGCTACTGTGTCCTTCAGGCTTTTCAATTTCTTTAAACAAATCTGTCTGTGTCAGTGTGTTATTCGTAGCAATGTCAATTTCTCTGAATATATTTGGGCCAGAAATGGAAAAGAAAGTAATAACAAAGGGACATGGGAAAGGACTGAGGCAGATATTGTGGGCACAGGACTTCTAAAAGATAATCTTTCAACCATGTGTTTTCTTAATACCTGTAATAGCCACAAAGGAGTGATTAAAGAAACCATACCTGATCTTAAAAGCATAACATATCTATGTTTATTTTTGATTATGTGAGCAAGGGTATCCCACAAAGAAATTAGAAAGAAACATATAAAGGCAATGTTGATAAGATGGACAGTTACTAGAAATGCTCTAGACAGAGATTTTAGCTCAGTTCAGAAGATGTGCAAAAACTGATTTCCCTCAACACTACAAGTAAGTGTTAAAATCTCCCATGCTACTCAGTTACAGTGTTCATTCTCCAACAGTTTTCAGCCTGTGGGCAGTGAAGGTGGAATTAAAGAGAAATCACCTTATAAAAAGAGCTTAATGTAGTTTACAACTCTTATTTATATCATCTTCTTAAATGCTGGAATGCTTCATTCAATATAGTATAGCATAGATTATTTTTATAAGCCTTGCTTATAAAACTGCAATCACTGTACATTTAAAATACCACTGCAATTAAAGTGTGTGTAATGGAACATTCAGAAATGCACACATGACTTTCCTTTATAATCACCAAGGGAAACATTTTATATTCAAGTCTTCCAACTTATAAGATTCATTTGGCTAACAAGGGAACTTTTTTATTCACACAATATCTTTATACACACACACACACACACACACACACACACATTCACACACATCTACTGTGGGGTGTTATATGTTTACAAACATCCAAATGAAAATTTCAGAAGTTTATGCTTTCAAAGTTTGAATTGCTATGTGAAAATAAAATTCATTCG
>NW_016865053.1:0-2290 GCF_001698545.2 Rhinopithecus bieti | reverse complement strand
GTTGGCTTGGGTGATTGAGCCAGACTATCCAGATGAAATCAGTCTACTACTCCACAACAGAAGTAAAGAAGAGTATGCATGGAATACAGGAGATCCATTAGGACATCTCTTAGTATTACCATGCCCTGTGATTAAGGTCAATGGGAAACTACAACAGCCCAATCCAGGCAAGACTACAAATGGCCCAGACCATTCCGGAATAAATGTTTGGGTCACTGCACCAGGAAAGAAAAAACACAACCTGCTGAGGTGCTTGCTGAAGGCAAAGGGAATACAAAATGAATAGTAAAAGAAGGTAGTCATCAATACTAGCTATGACCACGTGACCAGCTGCAGAAATGAGTACTGTAATTGTCATATTTCCTCCTTCATTTGTTAAAAACATGTTTGCGCATGGATACACTTGTACTAAGAAAATATTTTCATTTTATTTTCTTTTCCTTTATCACGTGACATAAGATTTATTGACTTTATATCAGCATTTAAGTATCAACTTTATGTAATAGTGTTTGGGTTGGAAATTGGTGTGTTTCCAGTTGTACAAAGGATAGTTGTATTATGTTAGGCAAAATTATGACCTTATTATTGTCTTTATTTGAAGATTATGTGTAATCTCAGGAGATGTGTATGGGTTCAAGTTAACAAGGGGTGGACTTGTGATGGTTAGTACTGAGTGTCTACTTGATTGGATTGAAAGAGCCAAAGTATTGATCCTGGGTGTGTCTGTGAGGGTACTGCCACAGGAGATTAACATTTGAGTCAGTGGGCTGGGAAAGGCAGACTCACCCTTAATCTGGGTGGGCACCATCTAATCAGCTGTCAGTGAATATAAAACAGACAAAAAAATGTAAAAGTCTAGACTGGCCTAGGCTTCCAGCCTACAACTTTCCACCATGCTGGATGTTTCCTGCCTTTGAACATCAGACTCTTCAGTTTGGGGACTTGAACTGACTCTCCTTGCTTCTCAACTTCCAGACAGCCTATTGTGGGACCTTGTGATCATGTAAGTTAATACTTAATAAACTCATATATATATATCCTATTAGTTCTGTCCTTCTAGAGAATCCTGACTAATACAGTAGGTGATCTCTGAGGCTCCTGCCTACAAAACTGGTGATCACACATGCCATAATTGGTCACTACTTGAATCCTGCTTAACTAGGGTTGTGCTAGAGCTTTCTAGGCACTATATCTAGCCTGGTGACTGTCGTTTCCTGATTTTGAAAGGCATACAAATATTATTTTGTGATTTTGTATCCCTTGGATAGATGAGCCTGGGAAAGGCATTTTGTGAAGTTTGCAGAAAGAAAAGAGACTACTATCCCAGGAATAATTAAGTATGAAACCCATGTTGCCTAATAGTCATTGCTGTTCATGTGAAGGTAGCCATCTTTCCTGTCTCCTGTGATGCTGCTTCTCTTGCTGCTGTCACACACATTCTCCTTATCCTCAAAGGTATTTAGATGCACATACATGGTGGTCCATGGTCCAGAAACTGATGAGCTAAGAAAGGGAAAAGGAGTAGATGGTTTTACTAAACTGCTCCCCAATCCAAAACTCCTGGCCAATATGCCTGAGGTTTTCTTAGCACTACAGCTTGCCAGTATGCAAAATGTTAATCTTTTAATCATGGAGGTTGATGTTTCCACCTAGGCCATAGACAAAATTAACTTACTGGATATAGACCCTGACCCTGGAAGCTGGCACTTCCTGGAGGAAGAGGTGGCCATCTGTGACTCTTGCATGCAACTAAGCACCTGTATCTTTCCACCTAACCACCCAAAAAGTTCACATCATAGATGATTGAACAGAAGCAGAAATTGAAAGCCACAAGATTATTCATCTAGAAATGCAAAATATCCTGAAGAAATTTGAACATTCAAAAAAAGGAAATAGAGAAAACAGGAGGCCCACATGCTGGAGCAAGAGAATATATTCAATCTGAAGACCTCTGGATTTTGGATGCAGCACTCTTCTGTTGTGCTCCTTTGCTTTCTAGTCCTCTGCTGCAACAAAGATCCTGATCCTCAGGGCTATAGGGAAAACACCGTGGTACCCCTGTGGCACAGTGAAAAGGTAAATTCAATCCAGATTTAAACTCAGGTTCGTTAATCTCTAAAACACAATTGTTGCCATGGGGGTGGCCTCTGACCCTTATGATACTGATTTGAGGCCCTCTGGAGGGAGACATTTTTAAATGTAAGCAAAGAAGAAAGGAATCTACCTCCAGCCAAGTATATACAGTGACCAATAAAGAAGGAAGGAAGGAAGGAAGGAAGGAAGGAAGGAA
>NW_016865052.1:0-1404 GCF_001698545.2 Rhinopithecus bieti | reverse complement strand
TTTTATTTTATTTTATTTTATTTTATTTTATTTTATTTTTGAGACGGACTCTTGCTTTGTCACCCAACTGGAGTGCAATGGTGCGATCTTGGCTCACTGCAAGCTCTGCCTCCCAGGTTCAAGAGATTCTCGTGCCTCAGCCTCCTGAGTAGCTGGGATTACAGGCACATGCCATTGTGTCCAGCTAATTTTTGTATTTTTAGTAGAGACAGGATTTCACTATGTTTGCCAGACTGGCCTCGAACTCCTGACCGTGGGTGATCCTCCCGCCTCGGCCTCCCAGAGTACTGGGATTACAGGTTGAACCACCACATCTAGCCTGCACTAATATATTTAATAATATATTCCTTTAAAAATCACTTTTTTGTCACTATTGATAACTAAAGTTTCTTTTGAACCCTGTGATTTGAAAATTGTTGTGGAAGACTATGGATACATTATAAAACTTCTCCTGTTGAAGCAGTGACTTAGAAGTTAAATCTGTGTTTTTGGGAACAAGTGACCCAAGACGTTGCAGAACATACTACTGATTTCAATTTCGGATGGGTCAAAAGCTTGGAATTGTGAGAGAGCATTATCCATTCAGGGAACTGCAAGTTAAGCTAATTTTAAAATTGTCACATGGCAATGATCAGTTATAACAAGCAAACAAATAAAAATGCAAGCATATATATACATGCATACAAGCACATAAAAATTCACAGTTCTGGGCTGGGTGGAGTGGCTCACACCTGTAATCCCAGCACTTTGGGAGGCCGAGGTGGGTGAATCACGAGGTCAGGAGTTCAAGACAAGCCTGGCCAAGATGGTGAAACACCGTCTCTACTAAAAAAATTCACAATTCTGTAACACACATACTGGTTTCTTCTCTTATTCTTGATCCAATACAATATATTTAACAGAACATACTTTATAATAAGAAGTGCATGAAGATCTTGACTTCAAAGACGGGGAACATTTTTAAAACAGAGTGTACCCTGTGAGTAAGCGCAGAGTGTCTAAATGTACTAAAAACCCTAGGAGCTTTGATCAAAAGCCAGCTGGTTACATCAGTTTTGTTGGTAATCTTTCTTGCTGATCTGTGACCTCGACCTTGTGCTTGTGTCTGTATGTCAAATCTATTTTAGGGATGGGGAAGCCATAGTTGAGTTTAATAGGATTGATGCTTCCATCCCAAAGGATATCCCTGTATATATATTATAAACACTCAAGCAATTCTAGAAGAAGAAAGATCCATTTTCCATTACATTTCTTATTTTGATAGAGATTGGAAAATATTATGCTCTTGAAAACTGATAGAAAGCACCAGTTACTCCAAAGAGCTATTGAGAAAAGGAGGAGAAGCAAACACTCTTGTTAATTTTGTATTTACACTCTTTTCTTATACTTACATGCTGCCAAAAT
>NW_016865051.1:0-1403 GCF_001698545.2 Rhinopithecus bieti | reverse complement strand
TACCATAGAATCCTTTGAATGTAAAATCCCCTGGAAGAGGTAATACCTATAGAATCCTTTGAATGTAAAATCCCCTGGAAGAGGTAATACCTAACCTTAATGGGAAAAGGCTTTGCTCATCCTGGTGATGAGATGAGGTTGAGAATGAGGAACAGATCCTAACAGCCAGTGGAAAGAGACCTCAGTGAGGCATTTATAACTTGGTCAAATAAACATTTCTTAAAGGAGGGACAATAACCCACCCCTAGAATTCACAATCTATTCATTTGCTCATTTAACAATCTTTTACTAAGCAACTACCACATAAAAGACACTGATACAGAAAGAAAGGTCACTATTGGAGGTGAAAACATAGAAGGCTCAAGGGCAATAGTTTCACAACATTTTTAGTGCCCAAGAGGCTCATAATTTTTTTTTTTTTTGAGATGGAATCTCACTCTGTCACCCAGGCTGGAGTGCAGTGGCATGATCTTGGCTCACTGCAACCTCTGCCTTCTGAGTTCAAGCCATTCTCCTGCCTCAGCCTCCTGAATAGCTGAGATTACTGGCATGCACCACTATGCCTGCCTAAGTTTTGTATTTTTACTAGAGCCAGGGTCTTGCCATGTTGGCCAGGCTGGTCTCAAACTTCTGACCTCAGGTGATCCACCTTGGCCTCCTAAAGTGCTGGGATTACAGCCACCACACCTGGCCAGAAGCTCATAATTTAAGAACATTTACACAGATATCCTATACCTAAAGCAGATCCAGACCAAGTGTGTAGTGGACACAGACCTCTGACAGGCCAACCGCTCTTCTCACTGCCTGAAGACTCTACAGGGTGCAACTTGAACATTTTTGCTTAAGGGATTGAAATGAGCACCCACACTGAATGGTGCACCACTCTGAAGAGCTGCCACTCACATCTCAGCTGTTGCACTTCAAGACACATACTATTCAGTTAGTGGCCTGGTCACAGACGTTGACATCCAGCCTCCAGAATTCTTGCAATGGCCCTGATGTTCCACAGGAATGAATTGGTAGGAGTAGGAGGCCACCTACCTGGCATCAGGGTTGCAAATTGAATGTTTACAAGAGCACATAAAGGCAAAGTAGTTATACCAAATGGCACAGTGCGGCCCAAGGTGACTGTGCCACACATGCCCCATCCAAAGAGGACTACAGCTCTTCAGCTCCAGCTCATTGCTACCCAGATCTTTACATTTTTTGAGAGAAGCTCTAAATTTATATTTTATATTAATAACTAATACAAATCTTTAACAATTTGGGAGCCAAATGAAACATATCTGTGGGCTGCTGTCCATTTGAAATTTCTGATTTAGACCTTAATAGAATATCTTACTCATTGACCAAGGTTATGTTTTCTTTTTTTTTTTATTTTTTATTTTTATTATACTTCAAGT
>NW_016865050.1:0-1594 GCF_001698545.2 Rhinopithecus bieti | reverse complement strand
CGCTCCTAGGCCTCCGCGGGCCCCCGGGGAGGCCCCGCCTCCCGCCGCCCCGGCTGAGCGCAGGACTGCCGCCACCTTGACGGCCCCGACTCCGCCGGTCCCGCAGCCCTCGCCGGGGCCCGCGCACGTTCGCCTCACCCTCTGCCGCCGCCGAAGCTGCTGTAGGCCCGATCGTCGTAGGTATCGAAGTCCGCCATTTGCCGTCTCCGCTCCGAGAGGAACCAGGGTGAGCGAGGAAGGACCCCGCAATATAACTCCCCCCCGCCCCGCCGCCGGGGCTGTCCGCCGCGCCGCCTGATCGCAAATTCTTCGGACGCAGGCACGCGCGCGCGGGCGCGCACGCACGGACGCTCGCCGCGCCGCACCAGGCCCTGGGCCCACGGGCAGCTGCTAGCGCCCTGCGCTCTGCGGCCCACGTGGTGCGGCGGCGCCCCAGCTGGACGCATGCCCCGCTGCCGCGGCCCATTATGTGCTGGCCTTGAGGCTGCGCCCGCCGCTGCCTCCTATCCCCGCCGCGCCCCGCCCGTGCGCGCCGGCCTTCCGGGAGAGCCGGCGGGGAACTCCCTCTCCGGTTCGCCTGGAACCCTGCCTTTCGGCCTCCAGACCTGGCAGGGACCGCGGAGGCCTGTCACGTTTGGACCCGCGAGTGGTCCCCGGATGACACCCAAGTAAAGGCCACCTCCTTCTCCAGGCAGGAGCTGGCCACACGATGAGGATGCCCCGGAAGGGGGTGCGAGGCGGTGGGATACAGACTCGAATCCTGCCTTTCAGGGCTTCCTCGCTGACTGGTATTGGGGGTTTTGAGAGGAGAGAGTATAGGTGGTCGGTGGCTTAGCAAGAGAGACTGCACATCTCGGTTTTTTGCGGAAGTCGTTGCCTTGGAAAAAGAATTGGATACTGATGTGGATTCCATCATCTGGCAATAACAAAACATGGTTGTGCAGTGGGAATTAATTACACGGGTAAATTTCCAGGTTTGTGATTGATACGGTGGTAATTGTGGGTGCCACAATGTTGACAAACCTTAATTATCTAGGCACACTTTAAAAGAACCTCATAGAATTGTCTTGTAATGTGTACCTAGGTGTCTTACGCTTAACCATTACTTTTATTTTATTTTTTATTTTATTTATTTTTTTTTTGAGACGGAGTCTCGCTCTGTCGCCCGGGCTGGAGTGCAGTGGCCGGATCTCAGCTCACTGCAAGCTCCGCCTCCAGGGTTTACGCCATTCTCCTGCCTCAGCCTCCGGAGTAGCTGGGACTACAGGCGCCCGCCACCTCGCCCGGCTAGTTTTTTGTATTTTTTAGTAGAGACGGGGTTTCACCGTGTTAGCCAGGATGGTCTTGATCTCCTGACCTCGTGATCCGCCCGTCTCGGCCTCCCAAAGTGCTGGGATTACAGGCTTGAGCCACCGCGCCCGGCCATTACTTTTTATTATTTATTTATTTGTTCGTTGTTGAGACAGGGTCTAGCTCTGTCGCCCAGGTTGGACTGCTGTGGAACAATGGCAGCTCACCGCAGCCTTGACCTCTTGGGCTCATGCCATCCTCCCGCCTTGGCCTCTGGAGTAGCTAGAACTATAGGCGGGCAGTA
>NW_016865049.1:0-1598 GCF_001698545.2 Rhinopithecus bieti | reverse complement strand
AGAGTGTCACCGTGTTAGCCAGGACAGTCTCGATCTCCTGACCTTGTGATCCGCCCGCCTCGGCCTCCCAAAGTGCTGAGATTACAGGCGTGAGCCATTGTGCCCAGACTGTTTTATTTTTGAGACAGAGTCTCACTCTGTCACCCAGGCTGGAGTGCAGTGGCACGATCTCGGCTCACTGCAACCTCCGCCTCCTGGGTTCAAGCAGTTCTCCTGCCTCAGCCTCCTGAGTAGCTGGGATTTCAGGCACCCACCACCACGCCCAGCTACTTTTTGTATTTTTTAGTAGAGACACGGTTTCACCATGTTGGTCAGGCTGGTCTTGAACTCCTGACCTCGTGATCCACTCGCCTCAGCCTTCCAAAGTGCTGGGATTACAGATCTTTTGTATTTTAGTAAGAAGCAGGAGGAAAATGTCACCCAGTAGAAAGAAAAGACATCACAGTCATTCAAACTGATTTGAATTTGAATCTTGGCTACTCACAAACTAGATGCACATTCTTTTTTTTTTTTGAAACTGAGTTTTGCTCTGTCGCCCAGGCTGGAGGGCAGTGCTCACGGCAACCTCTGCCTCCTGGGTTCAAACAATTCTCCTGCCTCAGCCTCCCAAGTAGCTGAGATTACAGGTGCCTGACACCACGCCCAGCTAATGTTTGTATTTTTAGTAGCGATGGGGTTTCACCATATTGGCCAGGCTGGTCTCGAACTCCTGAGCTCAAGTGATCTGCCTGCCTTAGCCTCCCAAAGTGCTGGGATTACAGACGTGAGCCATCTAACCTGGCCTAGATCCACATTCTTGACCAAGCCATTTAAACTCTTGAAGCTTCAATTCCCTCAGTATACAATGGAGACAAGAATTGCTTCACAGAGGAGGGTGTAACTGACCATCTAGGGGAGGCACTATCATGCAGCACAGAGTAATATTCTCTTTTCTCTGTCATTTTCCCTCTGTGAACTTCCATTGCATAAATCCAATACATCCAACAACATCAAGAAGGGTACCTAGAATAAAGTCTTCTTACCCATTCTGCTTAAAAAGAAAATTCTGCCAAAAATTCCATAGGATTGGACCGTCTGCAACATAAAAAAGTTTGGTCACAGTGTTCCACGTCCAAAGAGTATATCCACTGCATTTAAACCAAGGTGAAGTCTGTGGGTAAGCACGATTGCAAGGCCCTGTTGATGCTGTTGGTCCTCTCACTGAAGTAGGAAAGCTAGGAAGGGCTTCTTCAAATATTGGATATGACTTTTATCTGCTTGACGGAATGGAAGAAACTTTAAAGGTTTTACTGCAGCACCATAAGGCTGATTTCATAAGACATATAAGAAAGACAATCTTATGACTTCACCAGGCTCATCTTATACTGTCTAGGCAGCAGAATGCCTTACAAACAAGGTAAAGCAGGCACACAACATCACTTTCATAGTAGTGGCACAGGAGGAAAGACAGTGTTTCAGTCTCTTCAGTTTCAGGCAGATGATTTAAAGGTAAAGGGCAAGATGGGCACAATGGCACACACCTGTAGTCCCAGCTCCTTAGGAGGCTGAAGCAGGAGGATTGCCTGACCTCAAAAGTTCAAGTCTAGCTCGGCCTTAGC
>NW_016865048.1:0-1597 GCF_001698545.2 Rhinopithecus bieti | reverse complement strand
TCTTTTTTTTGTTGTATCTGGGGTCCAACAAAATGTCTAATCCAGTTTCAATATTATTTTACTTTCATTATTTTTTATTTTTTCATTTTTTTTTTAAATAGAGTCTTGTCCTGTCACCCAGGCTGAAGTGAAGTGGGGCAATCTCAGCTCACTGCGACCTCCACCTCCTGGGTTTGAGCGACTCTCCCACCTCAGCCTCCCGAGTAACTGGGATTACAGGTACGCACCACCACGCCCAGCACATTTTTGTATTTTTAGTAGAGACAGGGTTTCACCATGTTTAGTAGAGACAGGGTTTCCAGGCCAGGCTGGTCTGGAACTCCTGGACCAAGTGATCCACTTGTCTCAGCCTCCCAAAGTGCTGGAATTACAGGCATGAGTCACCTTGAGTTATTGAAGATATTAGTATCTTCAATATTAATGAGGCATTATATCTTCATCTTCAGAAGACTCATGGGGAGCTCAATTGAATTGCCTGATTTTACTTTGAGGAAAATCCTAAACGGCAAAAGGTATATTACAAAATAATTACAAAGTAAACGTGCTGTACCATTGCCACTGCAAACACAGCAAGGCAACTACAGGATAAGTGAAGTCGACAAACACTGATAGTAAAAACTGTGCTCGATAGACAACGTGGGCATTTAAATTTAAAAACCTGAGATAGAGAGAGAAGAGAAACAAAACTAGCATAGATGCCAAAATATTAATGTAATATTTTTTGATAAATAATTCTTTACATTTTGACCATGTACATTCAGCAAAATGTCTGTGGAAAAGTAATGAGGCCAATCAATTTTTTTACAACTCAGTGCTGAAGAATCTGTTTCAAAAGATGCTTTAAAGATGTCCATTCAGCCATTTCTAAATAAGTTCTTTGAAGTAATTTACAGGACAAATGTGTTAAAATTATCAGTAAAGCTGCTCCACTACTACTTAAATGCCATAATTACGGACATATGAACATGTCATTTAGCCATATTTATAGTAACACTGATCAAAAGTACAGTAAATCAATAAGTCCTTAATGAATGTCTCACCCTATAAGTTTCCCTCAATAGATTTTGTAAAGTATAGTACAAGGTACACTTTATAAAATAATAAGAACATATTTTAACCTGAAAGTTATTTTCAAATATCAGTTTCCATGGAAAATTATTGAACACTAAAGGTTATTTGTCATAAATCACACATATTAATGTACCAAAATCTTATCTAGATAATTATACAGTTAAAGCCTATTTTAATTTTCAAAAGAAAATATACAATATTGGGAAAACATTAATTTGTATATTTTTCTCTTCCCTTAACTCACAAATATTAAGTAACTTAGGAAATATATAAAATATAACAAAAAAAATTCAACTTTCACATTTACCTCCTATAGTTTGTGGAATGCAGGCGGCCATTTAAGTGTAATTGAAAACCACCAGCTTGCTGTCCACATGAAAATCAATGCATGACACACGTTCTATTTCTCTATAAAGGGACTCTTTTCTATGTGGAATTATTCAGACAAGTAGCTTTCATATTTAGGAAAAGAACATGCTCTTCCACTCTCAACAAATGATTAAACACTGCCATTAAAAAAAAAAAA
>NW_016865047.1:13936-15464 GCF_001698545.2 Rhinopithecus bieti | reverse complement strand
GCGTATTTCTTAAACACTTAAAAGTTAATAAACATTTTAAAGAATATATTTATTACGTTTCCAGGAAATATTCTGTCCTTATACTTTCCACCCTTTATTTCTCTAGTTGGAATACATTGAACTTAGAAATATGTCCAAGGTAAAGAAAAGTTTACATAGTTTTCTATGAAAATGATGACCAATACAGAAAATTTAGTAAATATATGAATGAAATGTAAGAAAGTAATAATTCATTTTTTATTTGCACAGATTAAGTTAATCTACACTGAAAACTAGCCACTGAACTAAAAAAGCAATAGCTAGAAAAAGTTTATGTGATATCTAATGCCTCCACCCTAATTATCATTAGATTTTACCTGCCGAGTAAAAATAGACACTCTAGAAAATATTTCAAAGGTTTTAGTATGCTTGACCCAGGACTATTGACAACCACTGTGAACTTCAGGGATGATTATGGTATTTAATAATGAAATGTTAAGTACACCTGAAAATGGATGATAGACGCTTTTAAAACTTCATTTGTTTTTACCTCCATTTCATTTGAGTCCTTATAGTCTTAAAAATATTATATTTGCAACTCAAGGGGACATCATAGTATGCTAACAAGCTAAAACAAACCTACCATTTATTTCCACTGTTTCTTGGCAGCAATATAATGATTTTAATTTGAGGCTTTCCAAATTCTGCAAACATTATGGACCTTTCATCAAGGTATTAGATTATCTATCCTAATCTCCAAACTATTACATATCTTAGAAATAATTTTTTATTTAGTAATCCATTTTAATTGTCTAATCTATACCTGGAATTGAAAATCATGCTTTAATTGCCAACTGAATATATATGACCTATGTAATTAATTTAATACCCAGTAATTTATAGCTGATTATAGCAACATATATTTTAATGAGCATGTACAAGTGAATGTAATGAAATTGCTGTAATTTCTAAAAAGTTTTTGCTTATTTATACCTTGCTTAGAGTTAACAGGAGAATTATATTTTATCCAAACATTATGCACTGTAATAATGGCATAATGAAGACAGAAGACTCTCCTGGCCTAATCTGATTCTCTGCAGAGCAGATGTAGTTAGTACTTAGCAGTCTAGACTAAATATAAGGAGATTTATTTTAAAGTGCATCTTTACCAATACTCTTGTGATGGTCACAAGATGAACTTAAGTTTACTTAATTATAATGATAAATTGTTAAAACATATATAAAATCCCAAACACAGGCATTCCAAAAATAACAGAGAACTAAGTTCTATCAAAACTCAAGTGTAAACCT
This sequence comes from Rhinopithecus bieti, assembly GCF_001698545.2. Taxonomy (NCBI): domain Eukaryota; kingdom Metazoa; phylum Chordata; class Mammalia; order Primates; family Cercopithecidae; genus Rhinopithecus; species Rhinopithecus bieti. The sequence continues at coordinate 14,174 of NW_016865047.1, read as the reverse complement.
CATGTAAGTCATTGAAAACAATGAAATACCTTAAAGGCAATTGAATTATTGAACAGTGAAATAAACCAAAATTAGAATGATATAAATAAGACTTCCATTTGTTTCCATCTCACTCTGTGAATTTACATATAAGATTAAGTGATAAACTAATACTTATAAACATAATTTTTAGCTTAATAAAACAGACTGGTCTTATTTGTGCATATATATATACACACACACAACATTCTCAGATTAT
>NW_016865047.1:5148-10313 GCF_001698545.2 Rhinopithecus bieti | reverse complement strand
AAAAAAAAAAAAAAAAGAAAGAAAACATTCTAGGTAATGTGACAGCCTATCTTGTTGGTATCATTATCAGAGGGGTACCTAAATTCGGAAGGCAGTGAAATGATACATGGAAGATCTTTAAATCTAAGCTTCTGTAATTACAGGTCATGGAGTCTGGCAGAAAAGGAGACAAAATCAGAACTCAGATCTATGCAGATTAGCTCTCTGCCCTTCCTTTAATAACTGCACTCTTGGAGCATCTGACTGACAGGTCTCTACCCCAATCTTTCTACTCTGACTGACCTTACATAACACGTAGGGTTATCTAATACAGCTGATGCTATTTATTTGATTAAAAATATTTGATAACTTTTAAGTCCTCATAGGGCAAAGCCCAATCCGTCTAAAGTGACATATTCTGGTCTACACACCTGAATTTACATGGTCTTTTACCACAGTTCTCTAACTTTCCTGAGAGTGCCTCAGGTGTAACCAAGCGAGGGTGGGAAGGTGTAATACGGCTAGCAGCTGTGACACCAGGCCCTCCTCCCTGCTTGGAGAAGGCAGCTTTGCTTTTATCTCTTTCTCATATATATAGATCATGTATATACGTTTCATGTATATAGGTTCATTAAAAAAATGAACCTATACTCATTTTTTTAAAACGGTATAGCTTTAGAAAACCACTGCTTCAGATACACCAAGGCATCATGGCACCTCTAACAGTACAATTAAGTACTAACTACATGCCTTCCTGCCTTTAGACACTATTTTCACCTCATCCCTTCCTGGCAAATGCCTGTTTATATTTTGGGGCTCTAAAACAAGCACAACCTTCTCTGTTTCTTCAATTCCCGAGGCTAAATTATTTGCTCTTTCTCTTCTCCCATTCTATCCATGCCTCTCTTTTTAGTACTTTATACTTTTAAAATAGTATTAAACAAGCTCATCTTTCCCATATACAATTACCTTCCCAGAGCTAGAGGTATGACTTACTTATCTTTTTATCTGCACACTTTGCACAGTGTTTTGGATATAGCAAGCTCTCAATAAGGGTATGAGTGAATGGTAGTCACTGGTTTTCTTTCTTTCTTTCTTTTTTTTTGAGACGGAGTCTCGCTCTGTCTCCCGGGCTGGCGTGCAGTGGCCAGATCTCAGCTCACTGCAAGCTCCACCTCCCGGGTTTACGCCATTCTCCTGCCTCAGCCTCCCGAGTAGCTGGGACTACAGGCGCCCGCCACCTTGCCCGGCTAGTTTTTTGTATTTTTTAGTAGAGACGGGGTTTCACCGGGTTAGCCAGGATGGTCTCGATCTCCTGACCTCGTGATCCGCCCGTCTCGGCCTCCCAAAGTGCTGGGATTACAGGCTTGAGCCACCGCGCCCGGCCGTCACTGGTTTTCAACCTGTAATCTTTGACATTCTAGGATTAGAATCTGCTAAAGATTGAAATAATTATGTAATAATAACCATGGTAATACTGTCCCTATATTTTCCAGCAACATTTTTCACAATCCTTGAATTGGAAATATGGGCTTGTGGTCAATGAGATGGGTAAAGGCTGGAAATTTCCTTTAGGAAGTGATCTCCAGATACATGATGATAGAAGTCATGGAAATTAGATTTGTCTCTCCAAATATCAGACCACATTTCCATCATAGGGAAAGAAAACATTTACCACCATGGGCTGAGCACCATCAAGCATATTGTATATATCATTTCATTTAATACAACACTGAAAACAAATTTGCTCTATTATTTTTACTTTATAAACAATGACCATGAAACTTGGAAATATTAAAATAATTCAGGCTCTTAATAAGAGAAAATTCTAGCCTCGGGAACATGGCAAGACCCCATCTCTTAAAAAAAAAAAAAAAAATAGCCAGGCCTGGTGGTATGCTGTGGTCCATGATCCCAGCTACTCAGGAGGCTGAGGTGGGAGTATTGCTTGAACCAGGAGTTTGAGGCTGCAGTGAGCCATGTTCGTGCCACTGCACTCCAGTCAGGGTGACAGAGACAGAGAGTCTATCTCAAAACAAACAAACAAAAAACTCAGAAAATTCTATCTCATCACTCCTATTGCATCATGACTACTAGTTTACTCACTCATTAATTCACTCACTCCATTTATTGATAATGAAATTTATTAAGCACATTAGATGTGCCTTTAACATACAAAAGTTTCTTGTAAGTACGTAACTTGGATAGATTCCAAATATTCAATTTCCAGGTCCAAGCTGCTTTGGAATCTAGAAACAGGCCTTTATTTATTTATTTATTTATTTATTTATTTATTTATTTATTGAGACAGAGTCTCACTCTGTCGCCCAGGCTGTAGTGCAATGGTGCGATCTTGGCTCACTACAACCTCCACCTCCCGAGTTGAAGCAATTCTCCTGCCTCAGCCTCCCAAGTAGCTAGGATTACAGGCTCTCACCACCATGCCTGGCTAATTTTTTGTGTTTTAAGTACAGATGAGGTTTTGCCATGTTGGCCAAGCTGGTCTCAAACTCCTGACCCCAGGTGATCCATCCGCCTCGGCCTCCCAAAGTGCTGGGATTACAGGTGTGACCCATTGCACCCGGCCAAAACAGGCCATTATTTAAAGACACATTTTGAATTTAAAAAAAGGTAAATATGCAATTTTTAGGGGAAAAAACATTGTATCCCTCATACATAATATTTATAAATTATAATGTGCCCAAGATAGGAGGTTTTATATTCAGATCATTTTCTTGAGCTAGTTTAAATAACAGTTTTTTGTGTGCCTTTAAATATTGGTCTATATCTTGTTTGCAAAATTATGACCATTAAATCTCTACAAACATTAGCCGATATCACATAACAAAATTTTGACAATTTCACAATTTTATTCCTTTTGACAAAATTTTATTTTAAACTAGTTTAACAAATGTAAGGTGACTTTGGATTTAAGATTTCCCTATTGGTTTTCTTTTAAAATGCACCTCTCTGGCCATGATTTCAGCAAGCCAAATTTCACACTACACATTTTAGAAGTTTCTTCAACTCAGAACAATTGCAGTAATCCAGTTATATCACTACGTCTTAGCTCAAGGATTTGGCTATACCACAAGTTATATAATGTTCCCAGAAATGTAATTGCTGAGAAACAGTCAAAACTTGGTTCATTGTACCTTACCTGTACCAAACATGGCATTCCTACCCCCAATACCAGTATTATAAAGTAGTTCCCTGGTCAGAAAACACAAAGCATACCTTTAATAATTGGGACACACACACACACACACAATTGGGCCGCCATTTGTTCTAAGTATAGTTGCATAACAAAGCTGATTGCTTTAAATGCTGGACTAAATCATGCTGATTGCTTGGAAGGCCTGACTATAAGAACACTAGAGCTAAGAACTGTATTTTCTTCATAACCTTTAGTTAAATTTGTCAAACCGAACTCCAAAATTCTCCTAAAGATTCTAGTTCTGTCTCCTATTCATTTATTGTAGATGTTAAAGTGTGACTAGATGCACGTCATATCAGATACAGATTGTTTAAATAACATGTGACGGCAATTCCATTATGTGTCAAATAGAGATTTTTGGTAATCAGGCAATCATTTACCTTAGAGCAAACAAGTTAGAAATCAAGAAGGAAAAAAAAAAAGTCACCTTAACATGGCTATCATTTCATTTTTGGCTGTCTAATCTTTAGGTCATAGAATGAGAGTGGGGCAGAGCTTGCCAAGGTTGTAGGTTCAGAAATGACTTAGCATCTACCTCTCAGTCAACAGAAGGCAATGAATTCCAGTCACCATTTCTCTGTACAATTTCTCAGTGGACTACAAAGAGCCAACTCACTTGAAGGAAATGCTAAAAACAGAATAAAAGAATAGTCACCATCAATTACTCTTAGTTTTCTCTTTCTGTCCTACTTGATTGGTATTTCCTGCATTACCTATGACTGCTTTCTTTCCTCGTGGAAGGGTACTTATTAGAATAAGATTATATCTGTAATAAAAAGAACAGTTCAAAATATCTAAATTTTCACATAGTCCAGTGTTCTCATGCAGACTGGTTATAAACAGATCTATAAAAATTGACTAAATTGGCCGGGCGCGGTGGCTCAAGCCTGTAATCCCAGCACTTTGGGAGGCCGAGACGGGCGGATCACGAGGTCAGGAGATCGAGACCATCCTGGCTAACCCGGTGAAACCCCGTCTCTACTAAAAAATACAAAAAACTAGCCGGGCAAGGTGGCGGGCGCCTGTAGTCCCAGCTACTCGGGAGGCTGAGGCAGGAGAATGGCGTAAACCCGGGAGGCGGAGCTTGCAGTGAGCTGAGATCCGGCCACTGCCCTCCAGTCCGGGCGACAGAGCGAGACTCCGCCTCAGAAAAAAAAAATATATATATATCATTGCTCTTATTCAGGTAAATACCGAATTAATGCCTGTGCTCCAAACCGTAAATTACAAATGGCATGGCTCCTCACTATTCGTTTATTTAGCATCTCTGGCCTCAATCTTAGTAGTATCAGGCACAAAATGGGTTTTCCATATACATTCGCACAGACGGCATGAATAAATGGAGAAAAAAAGTGCCCAGAAATACTCAGCAGCTTAGGGCACTGCACTGATGAAGCACGGGCTGCCCAGTGTTCATCCACCCTGGGCTCAAATCCGGCTAAGTGACCCTGGTCCACCTGCTTACCCTCTGTGCACCTCGGTATCCTCATCTATAAAACAGTTATCAACAACAGAACCTAATTCTATATAATTATTACAAGGTACAAAGAAGTTAATATGTATAAAACACCTGGCCTAAAGCCTGGCTCATAACAAGCACATAGTAATTGCTGCCATTAATTATTATTATTAGGCTTAAAACCAAAAAACAGAACTGCGGTTTGTCATCTGTTTTCCCCACTGGCACAAGCCCAGTGAAGATGACTGTTGAAATGCCACAAGAGTTAAGGAACAGGTGCTTTATTTCCCTCTGGTCACTTAATGCAAGGCAAACCCATTACGGTTAAAGGATAATGTAATCACACCAATGATTCATTGTTCCCATCCATAACCCTGGGTTTCTGGAAAATCCTGGGTTGCTTTCAGGTCTGAAATCATGTGATTCTAAGCCAACTTACTAATTAAGCTAGACCAAGAATCCAAAACTGTCATCTGCTGCATTGAAATGAGATCCCTTTTTTTTTTTTTT
>NW_016865047.1:0-3563 GCF_001698545.2 Rhinopithecus bieti | reverse complement strand
ACCTCGTGATCCGCCCGTCTCGGCCTCCCAAAGTGCTGGGATTACAGGCTTGAGCCACTGCGCCCGGCCAAAATATGCTACTTTCACACTCAATTACCTTTCATCAAAATTATATATATATATATATATATATATTTGAGATGGGGTCTCACTCTGTTGCCCAGGCTAGAGTGCAATGCCACGATCTCAGCTCACTGCAACCTCCGCCTCCTGGGTTCAAGCAATTCTCCTGCCTAGGCTTCTCAAGTAGCTGGGACTACAGGCACCTGCCACCACGCCTGGCTAATTTTTGTACTTTTAGTAGAGATGAGGTTTCACCATGTTGGCCAGGCTGGTCTCGAACTACTGACCTCAAGTATCTACCCACCTTGACCTCCCAAAGTGCTGGGATTACAGGTGTGAGCCACTGGGCCTGGCCAAAATTCTATATTTCATGATACTATACATTTCTTTCTCTCAGCCTTCCCCAAAGGAACCATTTGCCTGTTACCAGGTTGACTATGCTATAGAAAAAAACCCAAAAACCAAAACCCAAAAAACAACAACAACAACAAACAGACATTTGGGGATTACTGGCCCTAAACTGACACATTCCGGGAGATCCGAAACATCACTGTGGCCCACCAGTCAGAGAAGGGGCTAGTGGAGGTCAGGTGATCAAGGAGTTTTAGCTCAGGTCAGTCCCATAGTGGGTGCAGTGGGTCCCTGAACCCATCCTGTGGTTATTTCCCCAGTTCCAAAATGTATAATTGGAAAAAAAGCTACTGAGAAACTAGCAGAATCCCTATATGGGTGGGGAATATAGAATGTTTCTTACATTAGAATCTTCTCTACCTTCCATTCTGGGTAGTAAAACAAATATCTAGTGTGTTCAGAATTAGTCCTTTGATTTCAAAAGTAACTGCCTATAATGTCTACATGTATACCTAAGATATGGACATAGAGAAGCAAATACTATAATGCCTCTTACTTATTTTTTGTTTTAAAGACAGGATCTTTCTCTGTCACCCAGGCTGGAGTGCAGTGGCATGATCATAGCTCACCACAGCCTCAAAATTTGTGACTCAAGCAATCTTTCCACCTCAGCCTCCCAGTAAGTCCCTCAGCTGGAACTACAGGCATGAGCCACCATGTTCAGCACTACATATAGGTATCTTAAATCCATATTATCTATATTTATCTTAAATATACATTTTAAAGGATATATCTTAAAGGATATATCCTACGGTTTGGAGGTATCAAGAAGTAAATACTCTATTTTTTCCCAAACTTATTTTATAAGCAACTAGAAGCTAATCCAATTAAATTAATCAATAACAGGAAAACCATTTGGTGACACAGAGATTTTGTTTTTGTTATTGTTGTTTGAGATAGGGTCTTACCCTGTTTCCCAGGCTGGAGTGCAGTGGCACAATCTCGGCTCACTGCAACCTCTGCCTCCCAGACTCAAGCAATCCTCCTACCACCACCACACCTCACTAATTGTTTTGATTTTTTTGTAGAGATGGGGTTTCGCCATATTGCCCAGGCTGGTCTCAAGCTCCTGAACTCAAGTGATCTTCCCACCAAAGCCTCCCAAAGTGCTGGGATTATAGGCATGAGCCACCACTCCTAGCCTGAAATATAGATTGTAATCTTCAGCTTGCATTTTGTTCTTCTAAACAACTTGTTTTCAATAAGAATGGGCAGACAAGTTGAAGCCACCATTTATTGGCACAGATCATTTATTGGTGTGTTCAGACGGTACTGTACTAGCCTTCCTCTTCCCCTCCATCCTCCTAGCCATGTGCAGGAAATTTTCTCTTTTTGTTGGTTAACACTCTTCCTCATCTGGATTGCCTTCAACTATGTGACAACAAAGAACTCAAGCACCAAAATAGCAGCAGCTACATATCCTCTGCATGACAGTGTAATTTCTTCTGCCTTAAGGCTGTGTCTAGCACTGAAATCACAGTCTGTTTACTTCGATCTGGTGCTACATTACAATGGGAGGGATTTAACTCTTACTTATAAATACACAAGGGAATCATCTCTCAGCTCTGTTTAGCTTAGAATTAGAGATGAAATTGTGCAGTTCTTGTTGCTGCTGAACCAATCACTCCATTGAGCAAAAACTTACCTTCCTATTGTACTAGACAAGCAAGAATACTGTGCTATCTCTTAAAATGCTCTGCAATATAACTATTAGAATCAACACAGAAAATTTTTGGTGGCTAGGGAGTATAGGAAATTAATCTTAAAAGTTTCCCACTTGACTTGAATGTCTGAATGTCTGACTTTCTCTTTAGATGCTTTCTGCTAGGGAAGGAGCACTTCTGAATTAAAGAATTTTGCAAAAGAAAATTTGGCCAGGGATATTATGTGAGTGTGTCTAAAACTGGGGATTATCAATACATGCTAAGTGAATATAAGGCTTTATAAACCAGTATTTTAAAATTTCATGACCAGAAAAAGTAATCTTTAACACCATTCTCTTACCCATGATTACTTAGTAATCTCCATGTCTATGAAATTCTACCTCTGAAATATCTCTTTAGCTGTTCCCTTCTCTCTATTCCCAATTTTATCTTTTAGGTCCTATTATCTCTTGTCTGAATTTTTAGAAGAGTCTACTAATTTAATCCTCTGCTTCTGGTCCTTTCCCTATGTTAACTTTCTAAATTATGAATATAATATCACAATTTGGCTTAAATGTGATTTTTAACTATAAAGTAATTTAAACTGTAAGTCATATAACTAGCTTGATGATACTGTAAAGGTAGATATAAGATATTAATACTACTACACAGAGACCCATGAATGTATCCACCCATGAATTTCTCAAGAATAGGCACTTGAGAAATATCTGCTTAATGAATTAGTAAGCTTTCCATTGTTGGGCTTATGAGAAGCCGACATTTATTGAGCATCTCCTTTGTGGTGTATGCATCAAGTCTCCAGCACTTGCTTGATCTTTAGCTAACCCTGTTGTTTTAATGATTTTCTCACAAAGAAACAGATGAGGCAGGTATTACTCTCATTTTAAGTATGAAGAAACTGAGGACCTAAGAGATTATATAACTTTCTCAAAATCACAAGACTAATAAATAGCAAGGCTGGAGTTTGAAGTTAAGTCTGAATTGTTAATCAACCCGCACACTTACAACATGCAGCTCAAACTTTTTTTCTTGTTCCTTTCCTTTAATAGTTTAACATACTATTTGATATATACAAAAGAATACATGTAACAAACATAAATTGCAGAGCCTAAAAATAAATAATAAGTATCTCAGTTTTTAAAAGTGAGCAAAAGGCCGGGCGCGGTGGCTCACGCCTGTAATCCCAGCACTTTGGGAGGCCGAGACGGGTGGATCACCTGAGGTCAGGAGATCGAGACCATCCTGGCTAACATGGTGAAACCCCATCTCTACTAAAAATACAAAAAATTAGCCAGGCGTGGTGGCGGACGCCTGTAGTCCCAGCTACTCCAGAGGCTGAGGCAGGAGAATGGCATGAACCCAGGAGGCGGAGCTTGCAGTGAGCCGAGCAGTGAGCCGAGTTGGAGCCACTGCACTCCAGCCTGG
>NW_016865046.1:0-740 GCF_001698545.2 Rhinopithecus bieti | reverse complement strand
ATATTTGGGCTTATTAATAAACATAAGTATATATTACAGGAAAATGAGTTTCTAAAAAATATAAAATGGTTCTCATCTATAAAATACTGATGTGTGACAAATAGTTAAGAATTGGTTGTTAAAATTAATGTTACTAAAAGATAAAATTCTAATTAATACATATAAATCTTTAGATAAAATGTGCCAAAAAAAGTAAGATGTGTTTTGATTAAAACATACATAAATAAAATGTGCTTTTTTGATACAAAATAATAATTTTGCTCAATGTGGAGGTTACTTAAAATTGTTTTAAAATATGAATTTAGAAAAGATAAAAACAGGATATAAAGGAATCAGTAAGTATGAGAGAGAAATTTGGAGAAATAGGTATAAAGATATCCATTTGGCAAGGAAAGTTGAAAATAAGAGAGATTAATTTTGTGTGAAAATCTTGTGTGATCCATTGTTGTCCTAAAGTAAAATGACTTGTTAAGAAAGGAAAAGCACAGGACAAAGTAGAAAGTCTAAGCATGGCATAAAAGGTCTAAGCAGGTAAAGAATGGTTCATAAAGGGTAAATTTATGAAAGGAATTTTGTGTGTAATCAAGTTGGCTATAATTAAGAGAGATTTTAGGACCCTAAAGATTGAGCTTTGATATTAAATTACACTAATACATAAGTAAAACTTTGATCCCCTAAGTTACAGCAAGATATTTTTGAAATACTAATTTTCTTTTAGTGAAATTGAAAAGGTTCTGATC
>NW_016865045.1:0-2183 GCF_001698545.2 Rhinopithecus bieti | reverse complement strand
TAGCCTAAACGCAGGACTTTAGACCTGCGTTGGGGAAACGTTCTCCGTCGGCCAGGGCCAGGTGGCCTTGGCGTAGGACAACATGATCGGACCGACCTGCTCGATCAGGCGCTCACCGTTGTTGCTGGACTGCTCGCGCCAGTTGCCCAGCCACTCCAGCACTTCATCGATGGTGTCCACCGACGGATGCGGGAAGACCGCGTGCAGGGTGTGGTAGGGGATGATGAAGTACGTGGGGATCAGCGTATCACCGTCCACGTCATTCAGTTCCGCATCGATGGCCGAGGTGATGCCACGGTACTCGTTTTCGGTGAACGTCAGGTCCAGACGCTTGGCCTGTTCCTTGTGCTCTTCCATGTACTGGCGAATGGCACCAGCGGCGTATTCGGCCTTGGGCAGCACGATGATCTCACCTTCAGCGGTGAGACCGTAGAACTGCTGCGGGGTTGCTTGGGTTTCCATGGTCATGCTCGGAAAATGGGAAGTACCACAGCTTTACACAGCTGTGGGATTTTTTACTGCAGCTTGCGGCTGGGGGTCATGTTGCGGATCTCACGGAAAGCGTGGACCTCAATAGGCATGCCATTGTCCAAGCACTTCTGGCCGGGACAGATTGTGGTATCGTTCATTGTCTTTTGGATGGTTGTCAGATCAAGGGGATGGTATAGTTTTGAGATCTGGTTGCTCAGCTGTCCTGTTCTACAGGCCACCAGTTGTTCAAGTTGGCAATCACGGCCACGTCCGCATCGCGCAGGCGGTCGTAAAGGATCAACCCCACCATCCCCGTTTCCGGGAAATACTGCAGGTGCAACGGGCTGAGTTTGGACGCAGCAGCAATGTGCAAGAACTGCATGGCGAAAAAGCCATAATTGCTCAGGCGCTCACCCCGACCCATCGCACGCAGCCACTGTGTCAGTTTCTCCGAGACAGTGCGCGGTGCGTATATGTCCTCAGCCAACGCAACGCCCTCGGAGTCGACTTCGTGCCAGTCGTGAGTGTAATTGCCGTCAGTCAGCAGGTAGTGTACCACCGGCAATTGATCATTCAGGAAAGTCAGTACCCACGTATCGTCATCGGTTGTGTGTGATGTAAGACCCAGATAGCGCAGGTTCTCCACGCCCATCTGTGAAGCTTCTTCCAACGTGGGAACTGACATCGGGTCCAGACTGCTAAAGGCGCAGTTGGCGGCCAATGTAGCAATTCTCAATCCCGTCTGATCCAGACCGGCGGCACTGAAGTCCGACAAACGCTTTGCGTCTTTACGTTGCTGGAGCGCATCGGCAAAAGAAAGTACGTTGGACACAGAAACCTCAGATATAAGGAAGTTGTTCTTCGAACTGCTCGCGGAAACGTGAGCTCCCGCTGATGTGGTAGGTGGAGCCTTTCAGGCGATTGATCTCAACGATCTTGCACAACACAGCACCGTCCTCGCCGTAGATGGCTACCTGTCCTTCCTCGCGTCCTACTTGATGGAAATAGGCTTGGGCGCGCAACGTGGCGATCACCGACCGCATATAAGCCTGCGCCTTTTCTTTGGACATCTCCCCGGTAAAGGGGATGGTGCCAATACTCAACGGATCATACCGCATGTCAATCACTCCTAGCGGGGCAGGAATTCTGCGAACTCACTCGCAAACTCAGGAGTACAGTGAACGTCGATCACGCGCTTGGTAGACAGCCTCGAGTTCCAACTGAACCCGCGTTCTGGTTCCTCCATGCACGATACGTCAGCATGCATGTCCAAGCGCGGCCGCGTCCACACCAACTTGGTGTTGAGGTCAGCATCATGCAAGGCGACATTGCCGTCTTCATCGTGGACATAGCGGTACGGGGTACCCTGCACACGCAACAGCCCGCCGACAATGCTCAGGTATGCTTGGGCGCGCTGCGGGGACAGTCCGCGCATCAAGCAGTGACCCATGAGTTCTGCGGCCAGCGTCCGCACGTTTATAGCATGCAGGATGGGTAGTGCGGAGATATGTCCTGCGCGCGGTTGGACAGTGACTTCCCTTGCCGGGCGTCCACTGAAATTGTAGTTCCGTTTGGAAAAGAGGTCCTTGAGCGATTCCAAGGACCGCCCTACGGAATCCATGTAATCGGCAAATGCACGATCATCGGCGGTAAAGTCGTGGATGGTGGCAAACATTTGAAAGACCTAAGGGTAATCATACCCTGCGGCCCTT
>NW_016865044.1:0-978 GCF_001698545.2 Rhinopithecus bieti | reverse complement strand
TTTTTTTTTTTTTTTGAGACATAATCTTGCTCTGTCACCTAGGCTAGAATGCACTGGTGTGATCTCGGCTTACTGCAAACTCCCACCCCCCAGGTAAAAGCAATTCTGTCTCCTCAGCCTCTTGAGTACCTGGAATTAAAGGCATGCCTTACCATGTCCAGCTAATTTTGTATTTTAGTAGAGATGGGTTTTCACCATGTTGGCCAGGCTGGTCTTGAACCCCTGCCCTCAAGTGATCTGCCCATTTCAACCTACCAAATTGCTGAGATTACAGGCATGGGTCACTGCCTGGCATTATTTACTTCTTTTCTATGTTTGAGGAGGGCTTGTGAAAATTGGTATTAATTTTCCATTAAGTGTTCGGTAGAATTTACCATTAAGCATTTTGACTATCAGTGTTTGCTTCTTCTTTCGTAGAAAGATCTTTAAAGTTAATGTCGTGGGCTGGGTGCAGTGGCTCACACATGTAATCCTAGCACTTTGCAAGGCTGAGGTGGGTGGATCACCTGAGTTTGGGAGTTCAAGACTAGCCTGACCAACATGGAGAAATCCCATCTCTACTAAAATACAAAATTAGCCGGGTGTGGTGGTGCATGCCTGTAATCCCAGCTACATGGGAGGCTGAGGCCAGAGAATCACTTGAACCCGCAAGGCAGAGGTTGCAGTGAGATGAGATCACACCTTTATGCTCCAGCGACAACAAGAGTGAAACTCCCTCTCAAAATAATAATAACAATAATAATATCGTGTTATAGTTCTACTCATATATTCTATTTTCTTGAGTTTCCTTTGTTAATTTGAGCCTATCAAGGTATTTATTTTAATTTGTAAGAGTCTATGTTTCTAGATTTTCTAGGCAGTTGGCATGAAAGATTCAGAAAGATGAATGCAGGAAAATAAGGCTTTGGGAAAACCAATAAATTATCCAAAGCTTCCCGAGTTGTAGAATTGAGAAAATGACTAAAACTGCTGGACTTA
>NW_016865043.1:0-1595 GCF_001698545.2 Rhinopithecus bieti | reverse complement strand
GAAGGAAGGAAGGAAGGAAGGAAGGAAGGAAGGAAGGAAGGAAGGAAGGAGAGAACTGGTGTTGTACTCCATCCTCTCCTCTGGGTGGATACAAGTGTCATTCATTTTTGGATCCCCAGTGTCTGACCCAGTGCTTAACTCAACTCAGTACAATGTAATGGGATAATGTTTTGAAAAGTATCAAGGTATTTTTCTCTTTTGCTTTTCTGAGTAAGTGTCCATTTGCCCGTGGGAAAATTAGGATTTGTTACAGAGGTAAAGTACAGAGTCATATGCAGCTTCTAGCAGGCAAATCAGGATTTGGCAGCAAGATAATAGCTGTACAAGTCAGGCTACCTCCTCCAGAGGGATTTTCCAAATTCTTTTATGTCGCAGCTTTAATACATCAACAACCGAGCCTGGGGCACCCAGCTCAGAGGGTTTTCCTGAGTGTGGAAAAGACACTCATTCCAGCACAGCCACAATCCTGGTGGCTTAATGGTAGAAGAGGGATGTGACATAGGGTCAGAGGTGATCATCAAAATATTTAATACAGACACTGACCAATCAGAACAGATGCCAGCCAGAAACATTCCAATGGCAATACCGGCGATACAAAATACAAGTTATAAGCCATCCAAAGGGGCTACAAAAGAGAAGACTGCCTCTTACCCAGGGATGAGAGGGAAGGAGATCAGAGACAGGCAGACACATTAAGTAGTCAGACATGTTCTCCTAATTTTCAGGAGAGAGGCTAAGTCTTTGGCAACAAGTGAGGGAGAGTGTCTCTCGAGCCAGAGTTTGGCCACACCAAGTCGGTGGTACCTTACAGCCAGGTAGAGGAAGATCAAAGTGCTCTGTTGAATAGATCTATGACCTCCAAGGCCATGTCCATGTTCTTCTAAGGCTTATTACATACGTTGCATCTTCTGACAACTCAGCAGCCTTTTTTCTCAGGCATTACCTCATAATCTAGGTGCTATATAATAAACCCTTCTCCTATCCCACTCCAAGTCCCAGCTAAGTGGCATCTTTAACTGTAGCCAGCTATCAGAGCAAACCTATAAAAGTATGCCAGGTAATATCCAGAATCTACAAAGAACTTAAACAAATGTACAAGGAAAAAAAAAAACCATCAAAAGTGGGAGAAGGATATGAACAGACACTTCTCAAAAGAAGACATTTATGTGGCCAACAAACATAGGAAAAAAGCTCATCATCACTGGTCATTAGAGAAATTCAAATCAAAACCAAGATGAAATACTATCTCATGTCAGAATGGCGATCATTAAAAGTCAGGAAACAACAGATGCTGTAGAGGATGTGAAGAAATAGGAACCCTTTTACACTGTTGGTGGGAGTGTAATTAGTTCAACCATTGTGGAAGACAGTGTGGCGATTCCTCAAGGATCTAGAACCAGAAATACCATTTGACCCAGCAATCCCATTACTGGGTATATACCCAAAGAATTTAAATCATTCTACTATAAAGGCACATGCACACATATGTTTATTGCAGCACTGTTCACAATAGCAAAGACTTGGAACCAACCCAAATGCCCATAGTGATAGACTGGATAAATAAAACGTGGCACACATACACCAGGGAATACTAT
>NW_016865042.1:0-1596 GCF_001698545.2 Rhinopithecus bieti | reverse complement strand
ATTTTCTTAATCCAGTCAGACAGAGACATTTCTGAACCTTCTCTTCTCTAGACATGCTGCCCCAGCTCCTTTCAACCACAATTTCTGGAATCTGAAATTCAGCTTTGTCCCCAGCCTACTTACTCCTATACAGTTAGTCTGTTTCTCCTTTAAAGTTCACAGTCAGGGTAGAAGAGATCAGAACCATCATAACCCACTTTTAGTCATTTTGGCCTAAGGCAAAGACAGACTGGATGTTCATTTAACATGTTCTCCTTTACTGCTTGTCACACATTTAACTACAATTTCTAACCTCTCTTGTTGCCACGTGTAGCTACTTAACTGAATTCTAGGAAATGGAATATAGGTAGAAGTGATACTCACCACTTCTAGCCCTGGCATGTAAATACTTCCATACTTTTTTCTAAACTCCTAGCTAGGTATTAACTCTCATTAAAGATCTTGAGAGTCACACTTTGAGCATGGCAGAACCTCCAGTCAGTCTGAATCCCTCAGTAACTGTGTGAAGATCAGTACCTTTCTCTGTCGCCACTTACTAAACTTTCTATTGGTGAAAAAAATTACTGTGTTAAGTGACTGAGGTTTTAGAATTATTATTCAAAGCAGTTGTTGTTACCTTAGCTAAACACACACACACAATAGCTTTTATAGCTACACTTTCCACTGCTGAGCTTTGCTGAAACACCTTTTCTCTTACTTTTCCTCACATACCAATGCCACCCCAGAATTTCCCTTTCTGTGTCTATGCAATTTTCAAGACCAAATGGCAGCTTCACACAAACCTCTCTTCAATTCCATCTGGTTCTACCCAATCTGTCATTGTGTAGCCTGTGGACATCTTCTAGAATTCTGACTTTATCTCCTAATTCATTTATTCTACACTCCCTGACCCAACTTTTTATCATCTGCAATTGTTATATGCTATTAAAGTCCTCACCAAAAGATATTTAAAAATTTTTGAGTCGGAGTTAAGGACCAACACCTGCAGTATGCTTTAAAAAACTTCAACTAGGTTGACCGAATTGACTCTACTTGGTTATGAGGCTTTAGCCATTCACAAATCTTCACTGCACTGTCAAGTGCATTCTTTCTCAATCATATCAATAGAAATATCCTTAGATACTTTGCCAAACACTAGGCCAAAATTGAGATACCCTCTAAACAAGTGATTATATTAAACTTTTAGTCTGGTAGTCTGAGTAATAAAATCAGTGACTTAAGTCCAGTATAAAATGCATAGAGAGTGCATTGCTGCCTCATATTGTTGATCACTTAACTTTCTGAGATTGCAAAACTGTCACATATCTATATTTAAAATTAATTTCATGTAATTAAAACATTGATCTGGGACTGAAGAGATCTGTGTTCTGGTTTGTCACCACTGTCTAATTGTGCAACCATAAACAACTCATTTCACTTCTGCATCCATAAGCTATGAAATAGAATAGATATAATAAATAGCTTCTAAGATCTCCTACAAGTTTAGATCTGCTTTCTATCAATCAGTTTGGTATATGTAGTACCAAATATGTTCAAGGGAATTTTTTCATTTTAATTTTACCTGTCAGTCGTATTTTTCCATATTACAAAATATTT
>NW_016865041.1:0-1899 GCF_001698545.2 Rhinopithecus bieti | reverse complement strand
TTTCGAAATTGTTCAGAGTCGATTTTATTTTATTTTGTTAATTAATAATAAAGTACCATGCATTTCAAAATTATTCAGCATAGGTTTTATTTTTATTTTTATTGATTAATATTAAAGTACTGTGCATTTCAAAACTGTTGAAAGTAGATTTTTTTTACTTTTTTTGTGTTTTCTTGTTTTGTACAAATTTAGGGGTTCCATGAGAAATTCTGTTACACGTATAAAATGTGTGGTGATCTAGATATTTAGGGTGTCCATCACCTGAATGCAGTATTTTTGTGTTAAGTCTATACACCTTATTCTGTTATGGAACTCCAAATGTATTCCTTGTATACTTTTTTTTTTTTTTTTTTTTTTTTTTGAGAGAGAGTCTCGCTCTGTCTCCCAGGCTGGAGTGCAGGACCGCGATCTCGGCCCACTGCAACCTCCGCCTCTCAGGTTCTAGCGATTCTCCTGCCTCAGCCTCCTGAGTAGCTGGGACTGCAGGTGTCCACCACGCCAGGCTAATTTTTGCATTTTTAGTAGAGACGGGGTTTCACCATGTTGGCCAGGATGGTCTCGAGCTGTTGACTTCATGATCCGCCCACCTCAGCCTCCCAAAGTGCTGGGATCACAGGTGTGAGCCACTGCACCTGGCCATTCCTTACATCTTAATGTATGTGTGCACCCTTTAACCCACCTCTCTGCATCCTCCTCCCTCCCTCTCTCTCACCCTTCCCAGGTTCTGTTATCTACATTTCCCCCTCTATTTCCCTGTGTTTAAATTGTCTAGCTCTTAGCTGGGAGTGAGAACGTGCGATATTGGTTTCTGTGTGCCTGGCTGATTTCCCTTGACATAATGGCCTCCGATTCCATCTGTGTTGCAGCAGCCGACAGGACTTCCTTCACTCTTACAGCTGAAGAGCTGCCCTCCTTGTGTTTAACCCGCATCTTCCTTATCCAGTCATCTGTTTTACTGCTGTTGTTTTGAGACGAAATCTTGTTCTG
The DNA here is from genome assembly GCF_001698545.2 of Rhinopithecus bieti. NCBI lineage: Eukaryota > Metazoa > Chordata > Mammalia > Primates > Cercopithecidae > Rhinopithecus > Rhinopithecus bieti. The sequence goes on along the minus strand of NW_016865041.1, from coordinate 912 downwards.
TCACCCCGGCTGGAGCGCAGTGGCGCGATCTCGGCTCACTACAGCCTCTGCTTCTCGGGTTCAAGCAATTCTCCTGCCTCAGCCTATGGAGTAGCTGGGATGACAGGCACGTGCCACCTCGCCCGGCTAATTTTTCTATTTTTAGTAGAAATGGGGTTTCCCCATGTTGGCCAGGCTGGTCTTGAACTCCTGACCTCAGGTGATCCAAAGTGCTGGGATTACAGGCATGAGCCAGTGTGCCCAGCCCTACACTGAACAATTTTGAAATGCACCGTGTTTTATTATTAATTAACAAAAATTAAAATAAAACCTGCTCTGAACAATTTTGAAATGCACAGTGCTTTATCATTAATTAACAAAAATTAAAACCTACTCTGAACAATTTTGAAACGCATGGTACTTTATTATAAATGAACAAAATACAAATAACCTGTACTGAACAATGTCGCAATGCACGGTCATTTATTATTAATGAACAAAAACAAAACCTACTGTGAACAAGTTTGAAGTGCAGTGTTTTATTATTAATTAACAAAAATAAAACTGACTCTGAACAATTCTGCAATGCACAGTGCTTTATTATTAATTATGTCACCGTGCTAGGCAGTAGCTGTGCAGAGCTTACTCCTCCTGTCTAAACCAAACTCTGCATTACCTCATTATTTGTACTTTTATTAACAACAAAAATAAAAATGAAACCTACTCTGAACTAGATTGAAATGCACAGTACTTCATTAATCTATTAAATTATATCTGTTAGCCTATATTAACAACAAAAAAACCTACTCTGAACAATTTTGAAATGCATAATGCTTTATTATAAACTAACAAAAATAACCTACTCTGAAGAATTTTGAAATGCAGTGTTTTATTATTAACAAAATAAAACCTACTCTGAACAGTTTTGAAATG
>NW_016865040.1:0-1598 GCF_001698545.2 Rhinopithecus bieti | reverse complement strand
TATACACATATATATATAAAATAGATGCTGGCATGGATACAGTGAAAAGTGAACACTTCTACACTGCCGGTCAAAATGTAAACTAGTACAAACACTATGGAAAACAGCGTCGAGATTCCTTTAAAAAGTAAAAGCAGAACTACCATTTGATCCAGCAATTATACTACTGGGTATCTACCCCAGAGGTAAAGAAGTCATTATACGAAAAGCATACTTGCACCTACATGGGTATAGCAGCACAATTCATAATTGCAAAAATGTAGAACCAGCCTGAAGGCCCACCAATGAACAAGTGGGTAAAGAAATTGTGGCATATATGTATGTGTGTGTGTATATGGAATACTACTCAGTTATAAAAAGGAATGAATTAATGACATTTGCAGCGACCCACATGGGATGGAGACTCTTATTCTAAGTGAAGTAACTCAGGAATGGAAAAATGAACATTGTTATGTTCTCACTCATAAAAGGGAGCTAAGTTATGAGGATGCAAAAGCATAAGAATAATTCTGTGGAATTCAGGGACTTAGCAGGGAAGGGTGGGAAAAGGATGAACAATAAAAGACTACAAATAGGGTACAGCGTATGCTACTTGAGTGACAGGTGTGGCAAAATCTCACAAATCACCACTAAAGAATTTATTAATGTAACCAAATGTCACCTGTTCCTCAAAATCCTATGAAAACAAACAAACAAAAAATAAATAAATAAAAAGTACTATTGTTGTATGGTTGACGGCTTGTTTTACTAGATTTTTTCTGAGTGGATTATTCTTTCAAGTTTTCTAATGCAAAGTTGTCAATAGTGTATTTTGTTAAATAATGGAAATTTTCATAACAAATTAAATATTGTTATTCACAATCATTATACTTTGTGAATTTAGATTCTCACATTTTGCTATGTATAATTTCCCAATCTTTGCTGATATAATGACCTCAAACTGCCAGGCGGATTTTCAGTCACTCCATTTCCACTAGAATCAGAGGTCGTCCATTTAAAAATTTATCATCCCCACAAGGGTTACTGCAATTCTTTTTTGCTTGCCATTGAGTTGCTATGTGGTTTGACAGTGCTTATGGGAGGCTGGCCAAGAATGTCAAGATATAATGTGAAAGGATGGTGATTTCTGATTATCTCATTTTATTAATTTTAGAAGTTGTATTCATAGACATATGGTACCTCTCATTGATGGGACTAGGTCATTATTTAATTACTCTTGGTGCAAATTGAATTTATACTATTAAAGTGAGAGAATATGTCTATGAAATCAATTTTATTATTATTTAGCATAGTATTTATTCTTCAGAACACAATTTAATCTTAAAAAATCAAACTGCTGCAAATTTGGGTTTACCAATCTCCTTGAATGCCTCATTACTCTTCAGGTACTAAATCATTATATTAATAACGTATGTTATTGCTAAGCAGGCAGGTGTGCATGGTCAATTTTTAATGTTGTTTTTATTTTACTCTTTGGTCTGTGGAATTCAAGACTTTGTTCATTCAGAAGATGATGAGAAAGCCCCACTTCTGGAGTACTTTATAAAATTTTACAAAGCCATTTTTTTAAAATTCAAAAGAATGAATTTAATTTGCTT
>NW_016865039.1:0-2647 GCF_001698545.2 Rhinopithecus bieti | reverse complement strand
TTTAAAAAATAGATTAAATATGGCCTATATAATGTTATTACAATATGTGTTTTTTTTTTTAAAAAAAAAGACCTTTTTAAGAACAAAGAACAAAGGTGAACTGTAATATCTCACCCCTGTCAAAATTATCACAAATTCTTACTAATGAAGTCTGAATCAGTATGTGGATGGCACACTTCTACAGATTCCTTAGAAATTTTAAGAAAGATTATTCATGAAAATAAAATTGATGACATTGCTGCTTTATTAGGAACAACACATTTCAGGTTTTTTCTGTAGTTATAAACTCTATACAACTGTAAACTAGTTACTGTAAATTTGTATAGAACCGAAGCTAAAAGGTAACGTTTTTGATTTGGGAGACAGTCAAGGCCAATAAATAACATGCTCTTCCCCTCTCAAATTTAGAACACATTCAGAAAAATAGAAGAATCCTATAGATGAAGTTGTGGTTTGGGTGTGTGGCCAGGTGAAGGTTGGGAGTCCTTTCTCATTAGATTAAATGTGCTCATCAGGGCACAGCTAGAGCCGCCCACTGGAGCCTGTAAAGGCAGGGGAGGAGGACATTCTGACAATAGGCCCTCCCTGGAGAGAGAGGCAGGGGGCTGAACACTGTTCACACTTGCTTATCCGAGTCCATGGTGATTAGTGTATGCCAAGAAAGGGCAGCAGTTCTCTTCTTGTTGAAAGCGCTGAAGAGCTTACTTTATAAGTCAAATTAGGGAAGGTGGGAGGATTGTGTACCACATCCAGCACATGTGTACGCATTTAACAAATGGTAACTTCTTGGAATATTCATTTCAGATTCTTTTCGTTTAAAGAAAAAAAGTATGGTAGCTATGGGTTTCTTCTCTCTCCTTCCCTGGAGATAGTCACCTTTCTTTTCCACATTTTTTGCTTTTACTATGTCATTTCAAGGCTATGTTAGTCCCAAATTAGGACTCCTCCTGAGTGTACCTTAAGTAAAACAGAATATTCCAAAAAAGACTTTCAGTTGCTTTTCCTATTCTATCTTATGCATTTAAGGTTTTAAATTGTTTTAAGAAACGCTTAAGTTTTGTCACACACATTTTATATGTAGTGTGTTTTTTGTGGTTCAGTTCCAGTATAGTTCATGATTTTCAGTATGATTTATTTGACACTGAGAAATTATCTAAAAGTGTGTTTTTTTCCTTTCTGAAGAAGTTGCTTTTAGCCCCTTTCAGCAGGCGGAATTAGGAAACAAATGAATTTATAGACACATACATATACATCCCTGTGTGTGTATATATTTGTGTGTGTGCTTTATGTATTTACTTATGTGTATTTTGATATCATACACATATCCTATACTTATACATCTATATTTCTGTATCTTACTAAATATATAGAAAGCATGAACTCACACTAATTCCATTAACAGTCAAATTCAACAGGGTTTATTTTATTTCTTCTTTGTTTTATTACCGTCTGACTGTGAGAAACCTGACTTCCATTATATATTTACTTATTTGCTCAAACCTAGAATCGAGGAATTGGTTTTCAATTGATAGACCATACCTTTGTGAAGAAAGAAACCTGTAACTAGAGTCTAAGAGTTCTTTTCTGTTCTTTTCATCTTCAGCCTAAGAGCACATGATCCAAAGACTGTATTCCAAGGTTAATTTGGTTATTTATTCCCCTTCAGTGTGATTATTAATCATTTGAAATACAATTACGTTTATTTGTTTCTGTTTGTATTTCATTTCAGGATTTCCCTCTCCTGTCCTTGTTTATTTCTTTTCTTTTTTAGTAAATAAAACATTAATATGATTCCAAACACCACACCTGGACTCTTAGGTATATTCAGAGAGGTGTCGCCCCACCTTGATTCCTCCTCTGTTGTCTTTCCCATTCCGAGCCACTTCTGTGGATATATGACCTTATTAGTCTCTAGTTGATCATTTCTGTGTTTGTTCCTGCACAAATAAGCAGATACATGTATATCTCATTGTTTTCTCTTCCTCCTTACACGAAAGGCATGGACACTTTTGTACACACTGCTTTTTTCATTTATTATAACCTGGAAGTCACTCGTTCTTTTACATCAGTGTAGTATGCCAGTGTGTTTATGCAACCACTGTTCTATATGTGGGTATACAGGTTGTTCCCAATATTTGCAATTGCATGTGATGCAGTCATGAATAACCTAATGGATATGAATTTTGTATTGTTTGGGATGTAGATTCAGGGTAACTTTTAGGATTGGGAATACTGGGTCAAAACTACGTGTATGTAGTATTGTTATATAGTGGCAAATTTTCCTCCATAAAGGTTACACTGACTTAAATTTCTCCTGGCTGCAAATAAGGATGCCTTTTGGACTGGACACAGTCGCTCACGCCTGAAATCCCAGCACTTTGGGAGGCCAAGGCGGGCAGATTGCTTGAGCTCAGGAGTTTGAGACCAGCTTGGGCAACATGGCAAAACCCTGTCTCTACAAAAAACGCAAAAAAAGTAGCTGGCGTGGTGGCACGTGCCTGTAGTCCCAGCCAGTTGAGGGGTTGAGGTGGGAGGATTGCTTGAACTGGGGAGGCTGAGGCTGCAGTGAGTTGTGAGGCTGCAGTGAGTTGTGATCTCGCCACTGCACTCCAGCTTGGGTGACAAAGTGAGACCCTGTCTTTGAAAA
>NW_016865038.1:0-1587 GCF_001698545.2 Rhinopithecus bieti | reverse complement strand
GTCAAAAAATTGAATATCTAAGGATAAAATCTAAAAGGAAGCTCTCTGAGAAACCGCTTTGTGATGCGTGCATTCAGCTCACAGAGTTTAACCTTTCTTTTCATTCAGCAGTTTGTAATCATCACTGTTTTTGTAGAATCTGCAAAGGATATTTGGGAGTGCATTGAGGCCTATGGTGAAAAAGAAAATATCTTCAGATGAAAAGTAGAATGAAGCTTCCTGAGAAACTGCTTTGTGACGTTTACATTCATCTCACAGAGATAAACCTTTCATTTGATTCAACAGTTTGGAAATACTGTTTTTGTCTATTCTGTGAAGGGAAATTTGGGAGCTCATTGAGGCCAGTGGTGAACAATCAAATATCCCAGCATATAAACTAGAAGGAAGCCATTTGAAAACCAGTTTGTGATGTCTGCATTCATGTTGAAAACTAAACCTTTCTTTTCATTCAGCAGGTTAAAACAGTTTTGTAAAATATGTGAAGAGATAATTGTGGGCGATTTTAGGCCTATGGTGAAAAGAAAATATCATCAGATGAAAACTAGAAAGAAACTTTCTGAGAAACTGTTTTGTGATGTGTGCATTAATCTCACAGAGTTAAACCTTTCTTTTGATTCAGCAGTTTGGAAACACTTTTTTTGTCCATTCAGCGAAAAAACATTTCAAAGCTCATTGAGGCCAAGGGCAAAAAAGCAAGTGTACCAGCAAATATATAAAAACTAGAAGGAAGCTATCTGAGAAACCACTTTGTGATGTGGGCATTTGTCTCACAAAGTTAAAACTGTCTTTTCATTCAGCAGTTTGGAAACACTGTTTTTGTGAAACTTGTGATGTGATATTTGAGACTGCATTGAGGCCTATAGTGAAAAAGGAAACATCTTCAGAAAAAACTACAAGGAAGCTTTGTGAGAAACTTCTTTGTAATATGCACATTCTTCTCCCAGAGTTAAAACTTTCCTTTTATTCAGCTGTTGGAAACGCTGTTTTTGTCCATTCTGTGAAAGAACATTTTGAAGATCATTTAGTCCAATGGTGAACAATCAAATATCTCGTGACAAAACTGCAGGAATGCTATCTGCAAAATCACTTTGTGATGTATGCATTCATGTTGCAGAAGTAAACCTTTCCTTTCATTCAACAGTTTGGAAACACTGTTTTTGTAGAATCTGCACAGGGATATTGCAGTGGGCCTTGAGGCCTATGGTGAAAGAGGAATTATCTTCAGATGAAAACAAGAAAGAAGCTTTCTTAGAAACTTCTTTGTGATGTGTATATTGATCTCACAGAGGTAAACCTATCTTTTGATTTACCACTTTGGAAACATTGTTTTTGTACAATCTACGAAGGGATATTTTGGAGCCCATTAAGGCCAAATGAGAAAATAGAATATTACATGATAAAACTAGAAAGATGCTATCTGTGAGACAGCTTTGTTATGTGTGCATTCATCTAGCAGAGTTCAAACTTTTCTTTCATTCAGTAGCTTGGAAACACTGTTTCTTTAGAATATGCAAAAGGATATTTGGGAGTGCATTGAGACCTATGGTGAAAAGACTGTATCTTCAGATAAAACTAGAAAGAAGCTTT
>NW_016865037.1:0-1021 GCF_001698545.2 Rhinopithecus bieti | reverse complement strand
TCACTCTGTCGCCCAGGCTGGAGTGCTGTGGGCCGGTCTCTGCTCACTGCAAGCTCCACCTCCCGGGTTCACGCCATTCTCCTGCCTCAGCCTCCCGGGTAGCTGGGACTACAGGCGCCGCCACCTCGCCCGGCTAGTTTTTTGTAGTTTTAGTAGAGACGGGGTTTCACTGTGTTAGCCAGGATGGTCTCGATCTCCTGACCTCGTGATCCGCCCGCCTCGGCCTCCCAAAGTGCTGGGATTACAGGCTTGAGCCACCGCGCCCGGCAAGATTTTAATTTTCTTTTTGGAGACAGTCTTGCTCTGTCATCTCAGGCTGGAGTGCAGTGGAGCAATCTCAGCTCACTGCAATCTCTGCCTCCCAGGTTCAAGGATTCTTATGCCTCAGCCTCCCGAGTAGCTGGGATTATAGGCGTGCACCACACCCAGCAAATTTTTGTATTTTCAGTACAGACAGCGTTTTGTCATGTTGGCCAGGCTGGTCTCAAACTCCTGGCCCAAAGTGATCTGCCCACCTCGGCCTCCCAAAGTGCTGGGATTATAGGCATGAGCTACTGTGTCCAGCCTGGTGTCAGGATTTGAACTCAGGTCTGCCTTTTTCTAAAACCCATGGTTTTAACTGTTTTTTTTTTCTTAATTTGATTTTATTTTTTAAACTTTTTATTTTATTACATATTTATTTATGTATTTTTTTAGAAATAGGGTCTCTCTCTGTCACCCGGGCTGGAGTGTCGTGACAGATCACAGTTTACTGCAGCCTTGAACTCCTGGGCTTGAGTAATCCCTCTGTCTCAGCCTCCCCAATAGCTGGGACTATAGGCACACACAACCACACTTAGCTAATTTTTTTTTTATTTTAATTTTTTTAGAGACAGAATCTTGCTCTGTTACTGGTATGGTCTTGGAACTCCTGGCCTCAAGCTATCCTCTTGCCTCAGCCTCCTGAGTAGCTGCGATTATGGACACGAGCCATGTGCTTGGCATTAACTATTTAAAACAAATATATATATATATATATATT
>NW_016865035.1:0-360 GCF_001698545.2 Rhinopithecus bieti | reverse complement strand
ACCCAAATCTCACCTTGAATGGTAGCTCCCATAATTCCTTCATGTTGTGGGAGGGACCCGGTGGGAGATAATTGAATCATAGGGTGGTTTCCCCATACTGTTCTCATGGTAGTGAATCAGTCTCACAAGATCTGGTGGTTTTATCAGGGGAAATCCCTTTTGCTTGGTTCTCATTCTCTTCTCTTGTTTGCTGCCATGTGAGCCTTTCACCTTCCACCATGATTGTGAGGCCTCCCCAACCATGTAGAACAGTGAATCCATTAAACCTCTTTTTTTTTTTTTTTTTTTTTTTTTTTTTTTGGTAAATGGTCATGTTCTGGATATGCTTTTATCAGCAGCATGAAAATGGACTAATACAAT
>NW_016865034.1:0-1022 GCF_001698545.2 Rhinopithecus bieti | reverse complement strand
TGGAGTCTCACTCTGTCGCCCACGCTGGAATGCAGTGGCACGATCTCAGATCCCTGCAACCTCTGCCTGCCGGGTTCAAGTGATTCTTCTGCCTCAGCCTCCCGAGTAGCTGGGAGTACAGGCGCACGCCACCATGCCCGGTTAATTTTTGTATTTTTAGCAGAGACGGGAGTTTCGCCATATTGGCCAGGCTGGTCTCAAACTCCTGACTTCATGATCCGCCCGCTTTGGCCTCCCAAAGTGTTCGGATTACAGGCGGGAGCCACCATTCCCTGCCCTTAATTTTATTTTAAAAAAATTTATTATTTTTTTTTCCCCTAAGATGGAGTCTTGCTCTGTCGCCCAGACTGGAGTGCAATGGCACGATCTTGGCTCACTGTGACCTCTGCCTCCTGGGTTCAAGCGATTCTCCTATCTCAGCCTCCAGAGTAGCTGGGCTTAAAGGCTCGAGCCACCATGCCCAGCTAATTTTGTATTTTAGTAGAGATCGCATTTCTTTTTTTTTTTTTTTTTTTGAGACGGAGTCTTGCTCTGTCGCCCAGGCTGGAGTGCAGTGGCCAGATCTCAGCTCACTGCAAGCTCCGCCTCCCGGGTTCACGCCATTCTCCTGCCTCAGCCTCCCCAGTAGCTGGGACTACAGGCGCCCGCCAACATGCCCCGCTAATTTTTCTATTTTTAGTAGACACAGGGTTTCACCGTGTTAACCAGGATAGTCTCGATCTCCTGACCTCATGATCCGCCCGTCTCGGCCTCCCAAAGTGCTGGAATTACAGGCTTGAGCCACCGCGCCCAGCCTAGAGATGGCATTTCACCGTGTTGGCCAGGCTGGTCTTGAACTGACCTCAAGTGATCTGCCCGCCTCGGCTTCCCAAAGTGTTGGGATTACAGACGTGAGCCACCAGGCCTGGGCAAAAAAGACAGTAATATTGAATGAAGTCTACTTAACAGTATTGTACCAATGTTAATTTCATAGTTTTGACAAATGTGGCATGATTATGTAAGACACTCAGATGAGGGGAAGC
>NW_016865033.1:0-602 GCF_001698545.2 Rhinopithecus bieti | reverse complement strand
TACAGACCAAGCAACACTAAACACTAAAACTGGAACCTTCCCCATCGTAACAGTAAACATATTACTCATATAGATACGCTGGCCAAACTCCAAACAACTTATGCCACAAATGAAGATGAGGCAAAAACAATCATGGTGGCAGATAAAGCAGTGACACTATATAAAGAGTAGAATTAATTTAAATGTTCTGCAGGAATACCTGAGCTGAATTCTCTTTTTTTTTTTTTTTTTTTTTTTTTTGAGACGGAGTCTCGCTCTGTCGCCCAGGCTGGAGTGCAGTGGCCGGATCTCAGCTCACTGCAAGCTCCGCCTCCCGGGTTCCCGCCATTCTCCTGCCTCAGCCTCCCGAGTAGCTGGGACTACAGGCGCCGCCACCTCGCCCGGCTAGTTTTTTTGTATTTTTTAGTAGAGACGGGGTTTCACCGTGTTAGCCGGGATGGTCTCGATCTCCTGACCTCGTGATCCGCTCGCCTCGGCCTCCCAAAGTGCTGGGATTACAGGCTGGAGCCACCGCGCCCGGCCTAAATTGAATGTTTAATATGCAAATATGAGATTCACCTGGCGCTCTATAAGAATGAAAGCATTAAGTTAGGTTGTCAATA
>NW_016865032.1:0-267 GCF_001698545.2 Rhinopithecus bieti | reverse complement strand
TCTCAGAGTTCGGTGTGCTGCCAACTTGATGTTCCACCTGCCACAAACCACCAGGACTGAAAGAAGAAAACAGTACAGAAGGCAAAGTTTACAGATGTTTTTAATTCTACTATTTTATCTGGAACAACTTGTAGATAAGTTGGTCCTAAACCTGATACTTTGGCCATCATAACTCAGTAACAGGGAGAAGTAGCTAGTAGCAATGTGCCTTGATTGATTAGATAAACATTTCTAGTAGGCAGCAAAAGACCAAATCTCAGTTGTTTC
>NW_016865031.1:0-1283 GCF_001698545.2 Rhinopithecus bieti | reverse complement strand
CAGAGGCAGACAGGGCTTCTTCAGCTGTAGTGGGCTCCACCCAGTTCCAGCTTCCCTGCCGCTTTGTTTACCTACTTAAGCCTCAGCAATGGTGGGCACCCCTATCCCAGCCTCGCTGCCGCCTTGCAGTTAGATCTCAGACTGCTGTGCTAGCAATTAGGGAGGCCCCATGGGCGTGCAACCCTCTGAGCCAGGCATGGGATATAATCTCCTCATGTGCTGTTTGCTAAGACCCTTGGAAAAGCACAGTATTAGGGTGGGGGTGACCCAATTTTCCAGGTGCTGTGTGTCATGGTTTCCCTTGGCTAGGAAAGGGAATTCCCTTACCCCTTGTGCTTCCCAGGTAAGGTGATGCTTCGCCCTGCTTTGGCTCTCACTCACTGGGCTGCACCCACTGTTCTGCACCCACTGTCTGATGTACCCCAGTGAGATGAACCCAGTTCTTCAGTTGAAAATGCATAAATCACCCATCTTCTCTGTCACTCATGCTGGGAGCTGTAGCCTGGAGCTGTTCCTATTTGCCCATCTTGGAACCCTTATTTTCTATTAAAACCTCAGTGTATGAGATTTCCAATTTCTGTTCATTTTGCCAACACTTGCTTTTATCTGTATTTTTAGTTATATCCATCCTAGTGGGTATAAAGTGATATCTCATCCTGATTTTAATTTCTATTTATCAGATGGCTAATGATATTGAGCATTTTATATCACTTTTTTTTCTTTTGCTGCTTATGTTTTGGTATCATATCTAAGAATCATTTCTCAAACCCAAGGTCATGAAGGTCTTCCCCTAAGAGTTTATCCTCTTAAGAGTTTTATAGTTGTAAGTCCCACATTTAGGTCTTTGATCCACTTTGAGCAAATTTTTGTTTGTGGATATCTGCTTGTCTTAGTAGAATTCACTAGGGGCATTTATACTGTCCTCAATTAATTATCTGATATCTTTGTCAAACATAAATTGGTTATAAATATGAACATTTATTTCTATTCAATTGATCTACACACCTGTTCTTGAGGTTGTACCAAATATTTAATTATTGGAGATTTATAATAAGTCTTGAAATTGGGAAGTGTAAGTCCTTCAGTTTTGCTGTTTTCAAGATTATTTTGGATATTTTGTGTCCTTAAATTTTCATATAAATGTAAGGATCAGTTTGTTAATTTCTCAAAAAAAAAATGAGCTAGAATTTTGGTAGAAATTACATTAAATCTGAAGATCAACTTGGTAATATTGGCATTTTAGCAAATAAAGTCTTCTGTAAAGATGAATTGTTTTTCTATAT
>NW_016865030.1:0-666 GCF_001698545.2 Rhinopithecus bieti | reverse complement strand
TTCATGACTTTTACGGCAATTTTTTTTACATGTCTTAACTTTCTGATGTATTACAAACATTTCTTTAAACAACCAGTTAATTTATTTCAGGATAAGAATGTACCATATAACACCTTTTATATAAATTCCACCCCCCACCTTTTTTTTCTTTTTTCTTTTTTTTCGAAGATGATAACCATTCTTTTCCAAAGCTAACCTTTTTTATTTTTATGTCTGTGGACTAGACTGTCTAAGGCCACAAGATTAGAAGTCACTACAAAACATGTTACACTATTAACTTTTAGCAAACTTTACTTTTGTTGAAAACCTTGTAAGTTTGGGACTTTAATTATCCTTTGCTATTAATAAGACCTTGGTGGGCCAGGCGCGGTGGCTCACGCCTGTAATCCCAGCACTTTGGGAGGCCGAGGTGGGCGGATCACGAGGTCAGGAGATCAAGACCATCCTGGCGAACACGGTGAAACCCCGTCTCTACTAAAAATACAAAAAAATTAGCCGGGCGTGGTGGCGGGCGCCTGTAGTCCCAGCATCTAGGGAGGCTGAGGCAGGAGAATGGCGTGAACCCGGGAGGCGGCGGAGCTTGCAGTGAGCCGAGATCGCGCCACTGCACTCCAGCCTGGGCGACAGAGCGAGACTCCATCTCAAAAAAAAAAAGGAAAAAAAAAT
>NW_016865029.1:0-1280 GCF_001698545.2 Rhinopithecus bieti | reverse complement strand
AAATAAATAAATAAATAAATAAATAAATAAATAAATCCCTATTAGCTTCCTAAATAAAATATCCATGCATCATTATTAGTAATATTTGTTTTATAAATGTATTTTTATTTTTATGTTTCATTTCCATAGGTTTTCGGGAAACAGGTGGTATTTGGTTACATGAGTAAGTTCTTTAGTGATGGTTTCTGAGACTGGGTGCACCCATCACCCAAGCAGTGCACACAGCACACAATCTACAGTCTTTTATCCCTCACCCCTCCCACCCTCTCCCCGCGCCCCAGTGTCCACTGTATCCTCCCAATGCCTTTATTTCCTCATAGCTTAGCTCCCACCTATAAGAACATGCAGTGTTGGGTTTTCCATTCCTGAGTTACTTCACTTAGAATAATGGTCTCCAATTCCGTCCAGGTTGCTGCAAATGCCATTATTTCATTCATTTTATGGCTGAGTAGTATTCCAAGGTGTATATACAACACAATTTCTTTATGTTGATTGATGGGCATTTGGGCTGGTTCCATATTTTGCAATTGCAAATTGTGCTGCTATAAACATGCGTGTGCAAGTATCTTTTCGTATAATGACTTCTGTTCCTCTGGGTAGATACCCAGTAGTGGTATTGCTGGATCAAATGGTAGTTCTACTTTTAGTTCTTTAAGGAATCTCCACACTGTTTTCCATAGTGGATGTACCAGTCTACATTCCCACCAGCCATGTAAACGTGTTCCCTTTTCACCACATCCCCACCAACATCTATTATTCTTTTGATTTTTTTTTTTTTTTTTTTTTATTGTGGCCATTCTTGCAGGAGTAAGGTGGTTTTGTTCTTTTTGTTTGTTTGTTTGAGACAGAGTCTCACTCCGACACCCTGGCTGGAGTACCGTGGCACGATCTCAGCTCACTGCAGCCTCCACTTCCCAGGTTTAAGCATTTTTCGTGCCTCAGCCTCCCGAGTAGCAGGCATTACAGGTGCCCACCATCATGCCCAGCTAATTTTTGTACTTTTAGTGAAGGCAGGGTTTCACCATGTTGGCCAGGCTGGTTTCAAACTCCTGACCTCAAATGATCCTCCTGCCTTGGCCTCCCAAAGTGGCATTGTGGTTTTGATTTGCATTTCCCTGATAATTAGTGATGCTGAGCATTTTTTCATGTTTGTTGGCCATTTGTGTATCTTCTTTTGAGAACTGTCTATTCATGGCCTTAGCCTACTTTTTGATGGGATTGTTGATATTTTTCTTGCTAATTTGTTTGAGTTCCTTGTAGATTCTGGATATTAGTCCTTT
>NW_016865028.1:0-1019 GCF_001698545.2 Rhinopithecus bieti | reverse complement strand
TACCTAGAATGATTATAATTTCCTTTTAGTTATAGCAAACTTAATTACATACAAAATTTTTGAATTCCTTTTTTGCAGACTGTATTATGACATGCACAGACCATATACAACCTGCTTGAACTTTCTGTTCTGTCCTAAACATATCTCCTAAACAACCAGTATTTTATGTGAAAAGAAAATTAAACATACAAGATTCTTTCTCATACAAAATTATTTTCTTTCAACATTTCTTACCAAAATACCTCCTTGTAACTTTTTTTTTTTTTTGAGCGGAGTAGTCTCACTCTGCCACCCAACCTGGAGTACAGTGGCACAATCTCGGCTCGCTGCAACCTCTGCCTCCCGGGTTCAAGCAGTTCTCCTGCCTCAGCCTCCTGGGTAGCTGGGATTATAAGCACATGCCACCATGCCTGACTAATTTTTGTATTTTTAGTAAAGATGGGGTGTCACTGTGTTGGTCAGGCTGGTCTCAAACTCCTGACCTCATGATCCGCCTGCCTCAGCCTCCCAAAGTGCTGGGATTACAGATGTGACCCACTGCACCCGGCCTACTTTCTTTACATCCCTTATTTCTTGGTTCCTTTTACTGTATTTCATAAATAACCCTTAAATAAACCTGGAATCTGGCTGGGTGCAGTGGCTCACACCTGTTATCCCAGCACTTTGGGAGGCTTAGATGGGTGGATCACCTGAGATTAGGAGTTCGAAACCAGCCTGGCCAACATGGCGAGACTCCTATCTCTACTAAAATACAAAATTAGCCAGGCGTGGTGGTGGACACCTGTAATCCCAGCTACTAGGGAGGCTGAGGCAGGAGAATCACTTGAACCTGGGAGACGGAGGATGTGGTGAGCTGAGGTTGCACCACTGGACTCCAGCCTGGGAGACAGAGCGAGGCTCCATCTCAAAAAATATAAATAAATAAACATGGAATTAGAATGAAAATAACTTAGATTTGAATAAGAACATATTTTTTAGAAAAGTTTTTCTATAATTTTTAACATTGAAAATGACCCAGA
>NW_016865026.1:0-1405 GCF_001698545.2 Rhinopithecus bieti | reverse complement strand
GGGCGCGGTGGCTCAAGCCTATAATCCCAGCACTTTGGGAGGCCGAGGCAGGCGGATCACAAGGTCAGGAGATCTAGACCATCCTGGCTAACACGGTGAAACCCCGTCTCTACTAAAAGTACAAAAAACTAGCCGGGCGAGGTGCGGGCGCCTGTAGTCCCAGCTACTCGGGAGGCTGAGGCAGGAGAATGGCGTGAACCCGGGAGGCGGAGATTGCAGTGAGCTGAGATCCGGCCACTGCACTCCAGCTTGGGCGACAGAGTGAGACTCCGTCTCAAAAAAAAAAAAAAAAAGAAAGTTCAGTTTAGCTGTCTTGATAGCCACAGTTGAGTGCTCCTGAGCCCCTGTGGCAAGTGGCTCCTGTATTACTGGACAGCGAAGGTCGAAAACATATTTGACCAGGTCACTTCTCAGGATGAGAGCATTGTCTTCAAAACTGTGCTTTATCTCCTGTTAACTACCCAGCTCCAACTTCAAACCAGCCTAAGTAACCCTCTTTTTGTTAAAAATCTGACAAGCCACTCCCAGTGCAAAGCTCTGCCCAGAACCTCTTCTCCTGGGCTCTTGGCTGGCTTATGCCTTCTTGTCATTCAAGTCTCTGTTCAAATGTCCTCTCCCCAGAGAGGCCTTTCTAAGGGTGTCCTGGACAGTGTTCAAACTCACAGGCCATAAGCCTGAATAGCACTGATCCAAGGCACTAGTATTTCTTACCTAGTCAACTCGAAACAATCCAGTTCCTGTGGGATTTTTTTTTTTTTTTTTTTTTTTTTTAAACAGAGCTCTGTTTCCTAGGCTGGAGTGAAGTGGCATGATCATGGCTGACTATAACTTGGCTCAGCCTCCCAAGTAGCTGGGATCACCAGTGCATGCCACCATGCCTGATTTGTTTTATTTATTTATTTTTTTTTGAGAGGGAGTCTTCCTCTGTCACCCAGGCTGGAGTGCAGTGGTGCGATCTCGGCTCACTGCAACCTCCTGCTTCTGGCTTCAAGCGATTCTCCCACCTCAGCCTCCCGACTCTCTGGGACTACAGACACACGCTACCTTGCCTGGCTAATTTTTGTATTTTTAGTGAAGACGGGGTTTCACTATGTTGGCCAGGCTGGTCTCAAACTCCTGACCTCAGGTGATCCACTCGCCCTGGCCTCCCAAAGTGCTGGGATTACAGGCATGAGCCACCATGCCCTGCCTGTTTTACTTTTTAAATTTTTTGTAGAGACAGGGTCTCGCTGTTGCCCAGGCTGCTCTTGAAACTTCTGGCCTCAAGCAGTTAACCTATCTTGTC
Source organism: Rhinopithecus bieti (assembly GCF_001698545.2). Lineage (NCBI taxonomy): Eukaryota > Metazoa > Chordata > Mammalia > Primates > Cercopithecidae > Rhinopithecus > Rhinopithecus bieti. The sequence goes on along the minus strand of NW_016865026.1, from coordinate 120 downwards.
TTTAAATGCTGGGATTACAGTGCCTAGCCCATTTTTTTTTTGGTGTGTACATCTCACATTAAGAAAACACTTTTTTAGCTGTTAAAAAAAAATTGAAAGCTGGCCGGGCGCGGTGGCTCA
>NW_016865025.1:0-602 GCF_001698545.2 Rhinopithecus bieti | reverse complement strand
CGACAGAGCCAGACTCCGTCTCAAAAAAAAAAAAAAAAAAACCTGCCTATATTGCCGATAGCTGGGGGAGTGATCTAACGCCTCAATACTCAAAGTATGGTCCAAGGACCAGCAGCACTGGCATCACCTGGGAGTTTGTTAGAAATGCGGGCTGTGGCTAGGTTTGGTGGCTCATACCCTAGCACTTTGGGAGGCCAAGGCAGGAGGATTGCTTGAGCCCAGGAGTTCAAGAGCAGCCCGGGCAACACAGCCAAACACCGTCTCTACAAAAAATTTAAAAATTAGCCAGGCATGGTGGTACACACCTGTGGTTCCAGCTACTTGGGAAGCTGAGGTGGGAGGATTGCTGGAGCCCAAGAGGTTTAGGCTGCAGTGAGCTGTGAATGCACCACTGCACTCAGGCCTGGGCAACACAGCAAGACTCTGTCTCAAAAAAGAACAAAGAAAAGAGGTCGGGCGCAGTGGCTCACACCTGTAATCCCAGCACTTTGGGAGGCCGAGGCGGGTGGATCACGAGGACAGAAGATCAAGACCATCCTGGCTAACATGGTGAAACCCCGTCTCTACCAAAAATACAAAAAAAATTAGCTGGGCATGGTGGC
>NW_016865024.1:0-2294 GCF_001698545.2 Rhinopithecus bieti | reverse complement strand
CTTGACCTCTTGACCTCGTGATCCGCCCGCCTCAGCCTCCCAAAGTGCTAGGATTACAGGCGTGAGCCACCGTGCCAGGCTAGGGTTTCATAATTAGTATTTAATGAGTATCCTTGCTAAATTTTTTAGTATATAGAAAACTGTAATAAAGGCATATACCCTTTTGTGGCCGGGCGCAGTGGCTCACACCTGTAATCTCAATACTTTGGGAGGCCGAGGGCTGATTGCTTGAACCCAGAAGTTCAAGACCAGCCTGGGCAACATAGTGAAACCCTGTCACTACCAAAAATACAAAAAATTAGCTGGGTATGGTGGTGGGTGCCTATGGTTCCAGCTACTCTGCAGGCTGAGGTAGGAGGATTGCTTGAGCCTGGGAGGCAGAGGTTGCAGTGAGCTGAGATCACACCACACTGGTCTTGAAAAAAAAAAGGCATATACCCTTTTGATAAAAAGTTGATACTGGTGCAGGAATCAGATTCTCAGTCCAAAATCCAAGAGTTCAAAGGAAAAACCTAAAACTTTCCACTCTCACAATATCATAGAGCATGTAAATAACAAGAATAATTACTCATCTGGGCACAGTGGTTCATGCCTGGAATCCCAGCACTTTGGGAGGCCCAAGTGGACAGATCACTTGAGCCCAGGAGTTTGAGACCAGCCTGATCAATATGGAGAAAGTCTGCCTTTACTAAAAATACAAACTTAGCCGGGCGTGGTGGCGCATGCCTGTAATCCTAGCTACTTGGGGGGCTGAGGCAGGAGAGTCACTTGAATCGGGAGGTAGAGGTTGCAGTGAGCCGAGATTGTGCCATTGCACTCCAGCCTGGGCAACAAGAGCGAAACTCCATCTCAAAAAAAAAAAAAAAAAAATTAAAAATTAGCCAGGCATAGTGGTGCATGCCCATAACGTAGTCCCAGCTACTCCAGAGGCTGAGGTGGGAGGATCGCCAGAGTCCCGGAGGTGGAGGTTGCAGTGAGTTGTGATCTCGCCACTGCATTCCAGCCTGGGTGACAGATCAAGACCCTGTCTCAAAAATAAATAAATAAATAAATAAATAAATACAAAAAAAGGATAACTACTCCAAAGGAAAACTTAATCCTCAAAGTGTTAAGCCTGTCACATCAAGCTATTTTGATGGCTGCTTCTCTATATGAAAGTGGTAAGTGTGGACCCAGCACAGTGCCTCATGCCTATAATCCCAGCACTTTGGGAGGCCAAAGTGGATAGATCACTTGAGTCCAGGAGTTTGAGACCAGCCTGGCCAACATGGTGAAACCCCATCTTTACTAAAAATACAAAAAATTAAGCTGGGCGTTGTGGCGGGTGCCTGTAATCCCGGCTACTTGGGAGGCTGAGGTGGGAAAATCACATGAACCTGGGAGGCAGAGGTTGCAGTGAGCCGAGATTGTGCCACTGCACTCCAGCCTGGGCAACACAATAAGACGGAGTCTCAAGAAAAAAAAAAAAAAAAAAAAGAGGCCGGTGGATCATGAGATCAGGAGATGGAGACCATCCTGGCTAACATGGTGAAACCCCTCTCTACTAAAAATACAAAAAATTAGCCGGGCGTGGTGGTGGGAGCCTGTAGTCCCAGCCACTCGGGAGGCTGAAGCAGGAGAATGGCGTGAACTTGGGAGGCAGAGCTTGCAGTGAGCCGAGATTGGGCCACTGCACTCCAGTCTGGGTGACAGAGCGAGACTCAGTCTCAAAAAAAAGGTGGGGAGGGGTAGGTGTGGATAGAAGAAGATTTAGAATTAACAATTGACTAATAAGGGAGGCCGACAGAACTATAATACACTGTGATAAATGATAAATCAGAGGTACATGTAGGGTACTTGGGAGTGCATACCAGGGGCACTTAATTCAACTCCGTGTGTGTGTGTGTGTGTGTGTGTGTGTGTGTGTGTGGTGTATGTGTGGAGGTAGGGGTGCTGTCAGGGAAGATTCACTGGGAAAAGTAACTTTCAATTTAAGAGCTGAACTATTTACAATAGAAAAGACATGGAACCAACCCAAATGCCCATCATTGATAGACTAGATAAAGAAATGTGGGCCAGGCATGGTGGCTCATGCCTATAATCCCAGCACTTTGGGAGGCCAAGGTGGGCGGATCATGAGGTCAAGAGATCGAGACCATCCTGGCCAACATGGTGAAACCCCATCTCTACTAAAGATATAAAAATTAGCCAGGCATGGTGGCACAGGCCTGTAGTCCCAGCTACTTGGGAGGTTGAGACAGAGGAATTGCTTGAACCCGGGAGGTGGAGGTTGCGGTGAGCCGAGATCCCGCCAC
>NW_016865023.1:0-601 GCF_001698545.2 Rhinopithecus bieti | reverse complement strand
CCCAGAGATGGAGTCTACAGAGACAGGCAGGCCCCCTTGAGCTGCGGTGGGCTCCACCCAGTTTGAACTTCTCTGCAGCTTTGTTTACCTACTTAAGCCTCAGCAATGGCGGGTGCCCCTCCCCCAGTCTCGTTGCTGCCTTGCAGTTAGATCTCAGACTGCTGTGCTAGCAAGGAGGGAGGCTCCCTGGGCATGGGACCCTCCCATCCAGGTGTGGGATATAATCTCCTGGTGTGCCATTTGCTAAGACCCTTGATAAAGCGCAGTATTAGGGTGGCAGTTACCTGATTTTCCAGATGTTGTGTCTCAGTTTTCCTTGGCTAAGAAAAGGGATTCCCTTCCCCCTTGTGCTTCCCAGGTGAGGCGATGGCTCACCCCGCTTCAACTCTCGCTGGTTGGGCTGCACCAGCTGATCAGCACCAATTGTCTGGCACTCCCCAGTGAGATGAACCCGGTACCTCAGTTGAAAATGCAGAAATCACCCATCCTCTGTGTCACTGGCGCTGGGAGCTGGAGGTTGGAGCTGCTCCTATTCGGCCATCTTGCTCCGGAATCTAAAGGTCTGTTCTTTCTTTTGTTTTGTTTTGCTTTGTTTTGAGAT
>NW_016865022.1:0-601 GCF_001698545.2 Rhinopithecus bieti | reverse complement strand
AAATAAAGTATTTTCCATGTTTGAAATGCTCGTTCCCCAGTGCCGTCAAGTGCTATTTCTTTATGGCCCCAGGGAACAAGCATTTCAAACATGGAAAATACTTTATTTTCCCTTCATTTATGAAGGATAATTTTTCTGGACAGAGTATATTTGGCTCTCAGTGTTTTACTTTCAGCACTTTTAAAATATCATCCCATTCTCCTCTTGGCCTTTTTCTGCAAAGAAATCTGCTTTAGTCGGATGGGAATTTCTTCATAGCTAAAAAGATATATACATATTACTGTGTTTAGTATAATCTCTTTGTCTTTGACTGTTGGCAGATTGACTATTATGTACTGTGAAGAAAACCTTTTTGCATTTTATCTGTTTGTGGATCTCAGAGCTTCTTTTATCTAGATGTATAAATCTCTTGCCAGACTTGAGAAGTATTCACCTATTCCTTTTCTAAAAATAGGTTTTCTAACCGTATTGTTTGCTCATTGTCTTCTGGGATCTTGATAATTTGAATATTTGGTCACTTTTGGTGTCCCATATGTCACAAAAGCTTTAATCATTCTTTTAAAATTATTTTTTCTTTATTTTTTTCTGACTGGCTTATTGC
>NW_016865021.1:0-602 GCF_001698545.2 Rhinopithecus bieti | reverse complement strand
CCCGGCCAAGTTTCTTAATTAAAATAGTGCATTTGCATATAACCTATGCTCATCCACCATATTCTTTAAATAATCTCTAGAGGATTTATACTGTCTAATACAATATAAATGCTATGTAAATTGGGTTGATACAGTATTGGTTTTAATTTTCAGATCGTTATTATTATTACTTTTCAATAATTTTAATCCATGGCTGGTTAAATCTGCAGATGCAGAACCATGGATACAAAGGGCCAGTTTTTTATAAATGTGATTCTTTCATACAATCTATAAAAGCTGTGACAGTATATTTTCTTCTGCAACTGTGTAAGATAGGATATCCAGGAAAACACACTAGCTATGGAGGTGAGAGTGTGAGTTTTCAATCAAGATGTCATAATAGAAGCCATATGAAAAATCGTAGAGCAGTTAAGTGGAAATAGATTTTTAAGAATTTATAATTTTTTGTAAAACATACAGAGAAAAGCAAAAGCGGATATCTGAAGAGATAAAAATGATGAATTTATGTCTGAAATCTTACTAGAAGACTGAATATTGGAGTTTTGTTGTTTGGTTTTCCCAGAAATGTCAGGCCTTACCTAGCTAGGAAGGGTGAAATTAAC
>NW_016865020.1:5981-7932 GCF_001698545.2 Rhinopithecus bieti | reverse complement strand
TGTGTTTTCCAACTTGCTTCCATTCTCCCTGTCACTTTCAAGTATACCAATCAAACATAGGTTTGGTATTTTCACATAGTCCCTTATTTGTTGGAGGCTTTGTTCATTCCATTTCATTATTTTTGCTCTAATCTTGTCTTCACACTTTATTTCATTAAGTTGATCTTCAATCTCTGGTACCACTGGTACCTTTTCTTTCACTTGATCACTTTGGCTATTGATACTTGTGTATGCTTCATGAAGTTTTAGTGCTGTGTTTTTCAGCTCAATTGGGTCATTTATGTTCTTCTCTAAACTGGTTATTCTAGTTAGCAATTCTTCTAAGTTTTTTTCAAGGTTCTTAGCTTCCTCACATTGGGTTAGAACATGCTCCTTTAGCTCAGAGGAGTTTGTTATTACCCACCTTCTGAAACCTACTTCTGTCAATTTGTCAAACTAATTTTCTGTGCAGTTTTGTTCCCTTGCTGGAAAGGAGTTGTGATCCTTTGGAGGACAAGAGGCATTTTGTTTTTTTTTTTGAATTTTCAGCCTTTTTGTGCTGGTATTTACTCTTCTTCGTGGATTTACCTACCTTTCATCTTTGCTATTGGTGACCTTCGGATGGATCTTTTGCGTGGTTGTCTTTTTTGTTAATATTGATGGTATTGCTTTCTGTTTGTTAGTTTTCTTCTAACAGTTAGGCTCCTCTTCTGCAAGTCTGCTGGAGTTTGCTGGGAGTCCACTCCAGACCCTGTTTGCCTGGATATCACCAGTGGAGGCTGCAGAACAGCAAAGGTTGCTGCCTCCTCCTTCCTCTGGAAGCTTTGTCCCAGAGGGGCACTGCCAGATGTCAGCTGGAAAGTTCCTGCATGAGGGGTCTGTCGACCCCTGCTGGGAGGTGTCTCACCATCTGGAGGCACGGGGGTCAGGGACCCACTTGAGGAGGCAGTCTGTCCCTTAGCAGAGCTCGAGTGTTGTGCTGAGAGATCCACTGTTCTCTTTAGAGCCGGCAGGCAGGAGTGTTTAAGTCTGCTGAAGCTGTGCCTACAGCCACCCCCTCCCCCAGGTGCTCTGTCTCAGGAAGATGGGAGTTTTATCTATAAGCCCCTGACTGGGGCTGTTTCCTTTCTTTCAGAGATGCCCTGCCCAGAGAGGGGGAATCTAGAGAGGTAGTCTGACTACAGCAGGTTTGCGGTGCTGCAGTGGGCTCTGCCTGGTCTGAACTTCCTGGTGGCTTTGTTTACCCTGTTAGGGGAGAACTGCCTACTGAAGTCTCAGTAATAGCAGATATCCCTCCCTCAACCAAGCTTGAGCATCCCAGGTCAACTTCAGACTGCTGTACTGGCAGTGAGAGTGAGAGTTTCAAGCCAGTGGATCTTACCTCACCGGGCTCTGTGGGGTTGGGATCTGCTGAGCAACATCACTTGGCTCCCTGGCTTCAGCCCCCTTTTCAGGGGAGTTTATGTTTCTGTCTCACTGATGTTCCAGGTGCCACGGAGGTATGAAAAAAAAAAAAAAAAAAAACCCCCCTTGCAGCTACCTTGGTGTCTGCCCAAATGGCCACCCAGTTTTGTGCTTGAAACCCAGGGCCCTTGTGGTATAGGCACCCAAGGGAATATCCTGGTCTGTGGGTTGCAAAGGACGTGGGCTGGATAGCAGCATCCCTCACTGCAGGGTCCCCCACGGCTTCCCTTGGCTAGAGGAAGGAGTTTCCCCACCCCTTGCGATTCCCAAGTTAGACAATGGCCCACCCTGCTTCTGCTCGCTCTCTGTGGGCTGCACCCACTGTCTAACCAGCCCCAATGAGATGAACTGGGTACCTCAGTTGGAAATGCAGAAATTACCCACCTTCTGTGTTGGTCTCACTGGGAGCTGCAGACCAGAGCTGTTCGTATTTGGCCATCTTGGTAAATCTGTTTTTATCCAAGAAATAATTTGATTCAACCTTTGTCCTTTTTTTTTTTTTTTTTTT
>NW_016865020.1:0-2534 GCF_001698545.2 Rhinopithecus bieti | reverse complement strand
CTTCAGAGTGGGACATTTGAGTTTGAAATGAATTCTTAGGGAAGAATTTCTTCTTGAGGTTCACCAGAAAAAAGGACAGTTTTCCTTTTCCTTTAAAAACATAGATACAATGCATTTTCTTATTACCTCAATCTAATTTCTGTTTTGTTAATTTGGTGCTGGTTTGGATTTCATTGCTTTAAAGGTGTATCTATTTATATACATGGGCTCAACATCAGCTGAAAAAAAAGTTGATTTTGGCTCCCCTGACAGTTTCATCTTACTCCATTTTTTGTTCTTTTGAATTTTATAAATTTACACTTAGGATATTTTAATATATAAAATGAAAATTATAAGAATGATACTTTGTATAGAAAATATAAATCAGATATTCTTTAGAAGACTACTTCTGCACATTTTTTCTGTCATTTCGATGCATTGTTCATTGTCATCTGCATTAAAATGCATTCACTTGCACTTTAATATGCAGTGTAAGTGTTATTTGTTTGTTTGTTTGTTTTTGAAACAGAGTCTCATTCTGCTGCCCAGGCTGGAGTGCAGTGATGTGATCACAGCTCACTGCAGCCTCAATCTCCTGGGCTCAAGTGATCCTCCCACCTCAGCCTCCCATGTAGGTGGGACTACAGTCATGCACCACTGTGCCTGGCTGATTTTATAATGTTTTGTAGAAAAGGGGTCTTACTATGTTGCCAAAGGTATTGCTGTTTATTTTTGAATGCTGAAACTAATTTTCAGGGAGATCACAAAGAAATCTTTTCATATTTAAATTATAATCATCTTATGAAATTGCTTAACTTTATTAAATCTGAATTTGTCTCGTGTAAAATCATTTGGCTATTTTTTTTTTAAAGCGAGCCTTCTGAATCATCCACTCAGAGCCAGACTGGCTGGGTTAATTAGAAGCAGCTGGTGTGCATATGGTGCCACCAGAAATCTGTGAGGCCCACAGAAGAGATTTGCCCTGGGAGATTCATGAGCAGTGGCTAGTTGTGCCAAGAGTGTAGCAAGAATTGGTTGAGGACAGTTCAGGAGCGTTATTAAATAGTTGGAGCATAAAGACTTCTGTTACTAAAAAAGATTGTAAGTCAGGTTTTTACACACTGGGGTTTGGCTTATCTACTGAGGAAAAGTAACTATTGGGAGAGCCAAATCAATGTAAGAAGGAGAAGAAATCTATGAAGTTAAGAATCAACATTGCTATGTTTCCTTGAAATAATTTCCTCTTTGTTCTTTAGCCTCTTTAATATTATACAAATATATTCATTATGTTTTATTGGTTGGTTGGTTGGTTTTAGTAATCCATTTGGTTTTCTTTATTTATAATCTACAACTTTTTTTATTTGAATCTCAGTTTGCCACCCCAAACAAAGGAACCACTAATCTGTTGGTGACAACAACTAAACCAAAGTCACTATCTCTGGAACTAAATAGTTCATTTAAGACACAGCCTGACCGCTCCCTAATGCTAACCCCAACTCGTAGGTAATTACTGAAGTATTGAAAAGTGTTCTGATTCTATCTTGGTGTACAAAAACTTTCATCTATTTTCTTCTGCTTATTTGTGATGCCACTCCTCCTTCTTATTCAATACATTGCTGAAACTTACTTCTATAAAAATTTCCTGATTTGATTGAATGAGGACTCCCATGTTACTCAGTCCCTTTTCTATTCTATTCAGAATCCTTGTCCATGCCACACCCTTTCTGGTCATTTATCTCTGGGACTGTTTTAATATTCTATTATCTAGCTTGTCCTATGGCTCTTTGTCTACATTATTATTGGCTTGATAAAGTCAATTTGCATTCCCTGAACACCCACCACAGAACTTCAGAGAAAAATGATCCCAAAACTGTGTGGGAAAGACAAGAGGAAATCAATTATAAATATTTTACACACAAACAAATGATTCACTTGCAGTCACTGAGAGTTGTTATTCTCATTCATAGTCTCTGATGTAAATAAACGCTTCACAAAGACTTGATGAATAAAAATATAGAGAATACAAAGAGTTGGTAGAATTTCTTATTGATTATTGATTTCCATTTTGCTCTTGGATCTACAACATGCAGGGGAATGCAACCCGGACTCTCCTTGTGCACCACGACTATGTCAATGTTCCCAGTCAGGCATGGAATCACGTCTGTGTAGTCAAGGATGGTTTTGCTGCAACTCCCTTCCCTCACCCAACAAGAAAAGCAAGCCTCTTCTTTGGGTATTTCCCCTCACTCCTTTTGAAACGTTTATCCTCTGGTTTTTTTCTCATCTTTTAATTCCATGAAAACTTACCTGTCTTCAGTCTCATTCTGATAAGGCTCTAGTATTTGCTGTTGAAAATGGGAAATTAAGTCGAAAATCAATCCCTGTCAATGTTTGTCTTCTTTGAAAACAGAAAAAAAATTGTTAGATTGATCATTGATCACATTAGCTTAATCTTACTCCTTCATTCTATAAATATACTTTTCCTAAAGCCTAAGAATCACTTTTTTTTTAATTTTTTTATTTTTTTATTATACTTTAAGTTCTAGGGTACATGT
>NW_016865019.1:0-352 GCF_001698545.2 Rhinopithecus bieti | reverse complement strand
AATGTACTCTCATATAAGACTTAAGATATAATCCTTTTAAATAATTTTGTCATGTGTCAATAAAGCTCATAGTTACAATCACTTCCTTGCCTAATATTAACATTTGTTTTTTCAGCATGCTAATTATATCAGTTTGTCCTGAGTAGCATGGCAGAGGATTTTGAGCCCCCTTACAAAATTAAGAATAAGGATTCCAAAGGGGGTGAGGAAGTGATAGGAAGGGGTGGGCCCTGAAGATCTGGACCTCCTGGAATTGAGTGATGTATGCTGCATCTTCTTTGTGTCTGTAGTGAAATTTTATAATGCCCGCTTCCTTTTTTATTAAGTCAGCCTCACCTCCTCACCTTACCTA
>NW_016865018.1:0-352 GCF_001698545.2 Rhinopithecus bieti | reverse complement strand
AATGGAAATTAGAGATTGATTATGTCATGCTGATTACTGAAAAGAAATCATCTTAGGAATGCTTTAAAAACAAAAGAAATGTATAACTAATATGAGATCATGAATATGTTTATTTGCTTTATTATGGAAACTTTTATAAATATGTATTTGTATTCCATAATATCATTTTATATACCTTCAATATACACAAAAAATATTTAAACATGAACATTTGATGAGTTCTCATGCTGAAAGACAACATAAGTGTGCTGAAAATTAGTCAGTACTGTAATAATATTTATAGTTTTCTGCTTCAATTTTGTCCTCAATCTTCCTTATAATCCTTCTGTTACCATCTTTAGCAATTCCTCTT
>NW_016865017.1:0-602 GCF_001698545.2 Rhinopithecus bieti | reverse complement strand
CAAACTCAGCTCAATGTAACCTCCGCCTCCTGGGTTCAGGAGATTCTCCTGCCTCAGCCTCCCTAGTAGCTGGGCTACAGACATGCCTGGCTGATTTTTGTACTTTTTTTTAAGTAGAGACAGGGTTTCACCATGTTGGCCAGGCTGGTCTCAAACTCCTCACCTCAAGTGATCCTCCCGCCTCGGCCTCCCAGAATGCTGGAATTACAGGTGTAAACCATCACTCCCAGCCACCACATTAATTGTGAAAATACATAAAAGTTTTATTAGCAACTCTTATTTATTTTTTGCTCTCAGTAATCAAATGCACTTTAAGTTGAAACATTTTTTCATATAAGTTCCTGAGTTTTTATATAGATAATATTATTTGGAAATAATGGTAATTTTCTTCACTACCTTCACATAACCGTATCTCATTTTGTTTTGCCACACTGTTCCATAGGCCAGGACTAGCAGAGCAATACCAAGAAATACAGTAGCAATATCGACGTCTAATTTCAGAATTAAATGTAAATTCAATGCTTGACAATGTAGCTGTTACAAAGGTATTCTTTATGACATTAAGCAAGAATCCTAATATTTATATTTATTAATTTTTCAGA
>NW_016865016.1:0-1025 GCF_001698545.2 Rhinopithecus bieti | reverse complement strand
CTTCTTCTTCTTATTATTATTATTATTATTATTTGAGACAGGGTCTTGCGCTGTCATCCAGGCTGGAGTGCGGTGGTGCCGTGGTGCAGTCACGGCTTACTCCTGGGCTTACCTCCTGGACTCACTCCAGCCTTAACCTCCTGGGCTCAATTGGTCCTCCCACCTCAGCCTCCTGAGTAGCTGGGACTACAGGTGCACACCACAAAGCTGGCTAATTTTTGTATTTTTTGTAAAGATGAGGTCTCACTATGTTGTCTAGGCTGGTCTGGAGCTCCTGCGCTCAAGTGATCCTCCCACTTCAGCTTCCCAAAATGCTGGGATTATAGGGATGAACCACCTTGCCAGGCCTTCCCCATTGTATTACTACTGTTTTTCAAGACAGGGTCTCACTCTGTTGCCCAAGCTGGAGTGCAGTGGCGTGATCATGGCTCACTGCAGCCTTGATCTGGACTCAGGTGATCCTCCCGCCTCAGCATCCCAAATAGCTGGCACTGCAGGCACGCACTACCATGCCCAGCTAATATTTGTAGATTTTATAGAGACTGGATTTTGCCATGTTGCCCAGGCTGGTCTTGAACTCCTGGGCTCAAGCTGTCTGGCCGCCTTGGCCTCCCAAAGTGCTGGGATTACAATTAAGCATGAACCACCGTGCCTGGACCCCATATTGTTTTAAAGCAAATCTCAAACATATAATTTCATATAAAACAACTGTAGTGGGTGGGGGGCAGACATGGTGGCTCACGCCTGTAATCCTAACACTTTGGGAGGCTGAGGTGGGTAGATCACCTGAGGTCAGGAGTTCAGGACCAGCCTGGTCAACATGATGAAACCCCGTCTCTACTAAAAATACAAAAATTAGCTGGGCATGGTGGCGCGCACCTGTAATCCCAGCTATTTGGGAGGCCGAGGCACGAGACTTGGTTGAACCCGGGAGGCAGAGGTTGCAGTGAGCTGAGATCGTGCCATTGCACTCCAGCTTAGGTGATGGAGCAAAACTCTGTCCCCAAAAAAAAAAAAAAAAAATA
>NW_016865015.1:0-1283 GCF_001698545.2 Rhinopithecus bieti | reverse complement strand
ATGGTGCTTAGTTCTGGAATTTCTATTCTCAAGTTACATTTTCATAACAAATTAATAGATGGTGCTTAGTTCTGAAATTTCTATTCTCAAGTTATATTTTGATGTTGGCTATGATCTTATTAAGAACAAAATTATTAGTCATATATACAAATCATTTGAGAAGAGAGATATGTGTTATTTCTATTACTTGATAAGTCTATGAATTGACTCAATGCAGCTGTAAAACATTAATGTTATCATAGCATTATTTTGAGAAATAAGGCATACTTCTATTGCAATAAAATAAATCCTACTTGGAAAATAAATACAATAGAGCACTTATATCTTCACATTTCTAAAAACATATCCAGAGAATAAAATAATGCCTAAATATTTACCAAATATCATTATCAAATAATTTAGCTTTATAAATAAATACACATTCTAGAAACATTCTGTAGCATATTAAAATCTTATTATTATTATTTTTACTGTGGACATTGTAGACATACTTAAAGTTATTTTTCATTTACACTGTGTTTCTAGACCCTTTCTTCTACATTGCAGGATGAGAATAGGTGGTGGGGAAAATTTTATTACCAAATATATATATTTGCTTCACAATTTGCAACTTAGGGGTCACTTCCTAATACAAAAGTGCATTTCCTGATTCTTGTAGTAAACCAGAGATCTGTGTGCTTCTGAGTACACCAGACCCTGAAGTGTACAGCACAGTGGAACTATCTGACCACAGGAATGAAAATTCAGAAACTTGTGTAGAACTTGAAAATAGTTTGACCTGGAAACTAAATAAGCCTAAGGCTTTGAAACATGTTGCTTTTATATTGAAAAGATGGTTTTTTTTTTCTTTTAAACAATGCAATACAGCAGATTAATTATAAAACACTAAACTCTATAATGATTTGCCATGTATTGCTTCAACGGTGGGTTTGTGACAAATAGGTATTTCTGGATCCTTGCAATGCACTTTAGCAATAAAGGAGGACAGAGATAAATTAGATCAAATAGTAGAATCCTCCACATGGCTACACTTTCACGAAGAAGTCCAAGTCTCTGAACTGCTAAATGAAATTGTTTAGTAAATTAAATTAAGATCAACTGCTGACCTGTTTAATTTAGACACAAACCTTCTGGGATTTTTTTTTTCTCTCAAAAGCAGGATTGTTGGTTGAAAATTAGAAAACTTCTGTGACTGTTCTGGCTTTTGCAAACCAAACCAAAATTAGACTTTTAAACTCATTTTAAAATGTCAATTATCCAATAGCCTCAAAGTACTTCTTTTT
>NW_016865014.1:0-1024 GCF_001698545.2 Rhinopithecus bieti | reverse complement strand
AACTCTGTCAGCTGAATTCACAAATAAAAAACAGTTTCTCAGATAGCTACTATCTAGCTTTTGTCTGAGGATATTTCCTTTTTAACTATAAGCTTCAATGCTCTCTGAAATATCCCCTTACAGAATCCAAGAAAACAGTGTTAGCAAACTGATCAATGAAAAGTACATTGTAACTTGGTGAGATGAGCTAACACATCACAAAGCAGTTTCTCAGAAAGTCTCTTTTTGTTTTTTGTCTGAGAATGTTGCCTTGGTAACCATAGGCTTCAATGCACTCCCATATAGTCTACTGCAGATTCCACTTAAACAGTGTTATCAAACAGCTCAATGAAAAGAATAGTGTAACTCTGTGAGATGAATTCACACAGCACAAAGCAGTTTCTCAGAAAGTTTCTTTCTAGTTTTTCTCTGAGGATATTTCCTTTTTCACTATAGGCCTTAATGCACTCACAAATGTCCCTTTGCAGATTACATGAAAACAGTGTTTGCAAACCGCTCAATGAAATGTATGGTGTATCTGTGTGAGATGAATTCAGACATCACAATGCAGTGTCTCGGAAAGCTCCTTTCTATTTTTTATCTGAGGATATTTAGTTTTTCGCCATAGCCCTCAATGCGCTCCAAAATATCCCTTTGCAGATACCATGAAAACACGGTTAGCAAATGGCTCCATGTAAAGAAAGGTGTAACTCTGTGAGATGAATTTACACATCACAGAAAACTTTCTCAGAAACCTTCTTTCTAGTTTTTATCTGAGGACATTTCCTTTCTCACCTTAGTCTTCAATGCGATTCAAAATATCCCTTCTCAGATTTCCCAAAACAGTGCTACCAAACTGATCCATGAAAAGAATCATGTAACTCTGTGAGATGAATACACACATCACAAAGTAGTTTCTCAGAAAACTTCCATCTGGTTTTTATCTGAGAATATTCCATTTGTCACCGTTGGCTTCAATGCAATCCAAAATAGCGCTTCTCAGATTCTCCAAAAACAGTGCTACCAAAATGCTCCATGAAAAGTA
>NW_016865013.1:0-233 GCF_001698545.2 Rhinopithecus bieti | reverse complement strand
ACACACATACATACACATATACACACACATACACACACACATATACACACACATATACACACACACATACATACACATATACATACACATACACACACACACACACATACACACACATATACACATATACACACATATACACACACATATACACACACATACATACACATATACACACACATACACACACACATATACACACACATATACACACACACATACATACACATATA
>NW_016865012.1:0-1252 GCF_001698545.2 Rhinopithecus bieti | reverse complement strand
TTTATTCAAAATGAATGTTAGTTTGATATTTGTATCAAGTTTTGTCAAATAAGTATTAACAATTTAAAAAAAGAATATCAGGTTTTAAAAATGTTAAGTCAAATCCAAGATTTAAAGTTAAATTCCAAATCAAAACTGATAGGGTATACAATACATCAGGTTTTTCGATTCTGAGGTAGGATTCCAGGAAAGACCTACAGTTTCTGACATTGTCCTACATTCTTTTTTTGAAATGGAGTTTTGCTCCTTCAGGCTGGAGTGCAGTGGTGCAATCTCAGCTCACTGCCACTTCTGCCTCCGGAGTTCAAGTGATTCTCCCGCCTCAGCCTCCCGAGTAGCTGGGATTACAGGTGCACGCCACCATGCCCAGCTAATTTTTTGTATTTTGAGTAGAGACGGGTTTCACCATGTTGGCCAACCTGGTCCCTAACTCTTGACCTTGTGATCTGCTCACTTCGGCCTCCCAAAGTGCTGGGATTACAGGCATGAGCCACCATGCCCGGCCCTACATTTAAAAAATACATTCCCAGTGTATTTCTTAATGCATATCTTTGTGAAATTTGTGAAGAAACAACGTTTCAATCTATATTCTCTGAGTGAATAAATAGCACAACTTACATCTATGGCTTTCAAATGGGGGCAGTTGTGTCCCAGGGGATGTTTGGCAATGGCTGTGACTGCGTTTTTGGTAGTCACACCTGGGGTGGAGGAGTACTGGCAGCATCAGTGGGTGGAGCCCAGGGGTACTGTTATGTAATGCACAGAACACCCCACAACACAAAGAATTACGTAGCCCAAAATGTCAATGGTCCACTGTTAAGAGACCCTGGCTTAAGCAGAGAGAAGTCTCCTTCTGCAAATACTAATGCCACTGGAAAATGAATACTTTGCCCTACCTTTTGGAAAGAGAATATATAGAAATTGGCAACTGAGAGATTCAGATGAGTATACTGGCACTTTTAGATATGTTCATTTTAGATGATTATTTTAATCAGAAATCTAGTGACTGGCCTCCCTCTTTGGGGTAAATCACTCCCTCAACACAGGACATTTAAGACATTTGACAACTTAGTTGATTTTAGAATTGGATAATGTTCTCAAATAATTTTACATTTTTTAAAATAGGGAAATTCCAATATAGGGTTACCGGTTTTCCTTATTTTACAGATGGGGTCGAGGATTTGGTCTTTTGGGTTCCATTTTGGAAAGGATGGTATATTAAACCAGCCAAACAGTGTCTTAGGACTTATAT
>NW_016865011.1:0-1282 GCF_001698545.2 Rhinopithecus bieti | reverse complement strand
ACACACACACCCTGTAAAGCTAAATTAAATTAGACAAGGATTCAAAATCTTATCAGAAGCAAGGCAGGGCCAGGTGTAGCAGCTCATACCTGTAATCCCAGCACTTTGGGAGGCCAAGGTGGGCAGATCACTTGAGGTCAGAAGTTCAAGACCAGCCTGGCCAACATGGCGAAACCCTGTCTCTACTAAAGATACAAAAATTAGCCAGGTGTGATGGTGTACACCTGTAGTTCCAGCTACTTGGGAGGCTGAGGCAGGAGAATCACTTGAGCCCAGAAGGTGGAGGTTCCAGTGAGCTGAGATCGTGCTGCTGCTCTGCAGCCTGGGTGACAGAGGGAGGCGCTGTCTCAAATAAAATAAGGAAGAAGAAGCAGCAAGGCAGGAACACAGGCAGTACCGCCCCGGGCCTCCTTTGGCTTTCGGGAATGGAAGAGGCAGGGAGCAGGCACCTGCCTCAATCCCTGGCAAATAGGATCTCACTGGAAAGCTGGATTTACTTTCATGGTGCCACCCCTGAACAGTAGGGTTGACATCATATTTACTGAGCACTTGCTTAGTCTGAAGGGTCAGGTGGGCTGTGGCTTAAAGCCCAGCTCTGGTGCTCGCTTCCTGTGACACCTTGAGCTAGTCTAAATTCTCTCTTCCTAACACTGCAATTCCCAACCCTGGCTAAAATTACTTGAGGAACTTCAAAAATAACAACCATGGCTGGGCTCAGTGGCTCACGCCTTCCTAACAAGCCTGGTTATCTGGTTATCAAACTGGGCAGACTAGAAGCAGCAAATTGGAAAACACAGAGATGTGGTTGGGCGTGGTGGCTCATGTCTGTTATCCCAGCACTTTAGGAGGCTGAAGTGGGTGGATTGCCTGAGCTCAGGAGTCCAAGACCAGCCTGGGCAACATGGCAAAACCCCGTCTCTACTAAAAATACAAAAGTTAGCCAGGCGTGGTGGCATGCTTCTGCAATCCCAGCTACTCGGGAGGCTGAGATAGGAGAATCCCTTGAACCTGGGAGGCAGAGGTTGCAGTGAGCAGAAATCGTGCCACTGCCCTCCAGCCTGGGCAACAAGAGCAAAACTCCATCTCAAAAAAATAACAAAAACCAAAAATAAATAAATAAACACACACACACACACACACACACACACACAAAACCATACCTGGGCCCCAAAGCTGACCAATAAAAGTAGACTCTCTGGGAGGGGAACCCAGACTTCAGTAGGTTAGAAACTTCCCAGGTGATTTGAATAATGCATCTCTATGTTTTCTTTTCTTTCCTTTT
>NW_016865010.1:0-1025 GCF_001698545.2 Rhinopithecus bieti | reverse complement strand
AAACTTATGCCAGGTGCAGTGGCTCACACCTGTAATCCCAGCACTTTGGGAGGCTGAGGAAGGTGGATCACCTGAGGTCAGGAGTTTGAAACCAGCCTGACCAACATGGTGAAACCCCATCTCTACTAAGCACACAAAAATTAACCAGGCATGGTGGTGCATGCCTGTAGTCCCAGGTACTCGAGAGGCTGAGGCAGTAGAATTGCTTGAACCTGCGAGGTGGAGGTTGCAGTGAGCCAGGATCGTGCCATTACACTCCAGCCTGGGTGACAACAGCAAAACTCCATCTAAACAATAAAAAACAAACAAACCTCTACACATGGTGCCCTTAACTTTAGTCATTAAAAAAAAAAAAACCTTTCTTCTAATAATAATATTAGATGCCAAGTTGTCTATAAGGAAGAGCCACTGCATAAAATAGAAACTGCAAGTTTTTACATAGGATGCAACTGTAATCATTTTATAGTTGTCTAGAATATCAGAGTAGAAAGAAAACTAAGATGATTTAGTCTGTGGATTAGCAAACATTTTTAGTTAAGGCCAGATAGTCAATATTGTGGCTTTAATGGTCAAATGGTCTTTGTGATAACTACTGGACTCTGCTTTTGCAATGCAAATACAGCCATAGACAAAACCAAATGAATGAGAGTCACTGTGTTCCAAAAAAACTTTATTTATAAAATCACCTTCAGAAGCTAGCCAGATTTTGCCAACCTCTTATTTATTCCAAACCCCTTATTTCTCTGTTTAAGGAATTGAGAGAATAAAGGGGATGTGTCTACCTCAGCCAAGTTTATCAAGTAGTTCAAGGCAGAGCTAGGACTAGAATTCAATTCAGCTCTCTTTTTCACTGTACCATGTTTAAGCAGTGAGGCTAGAGGTGACTGCTTTGTCACCAATAATCTGATCATATGTTCCCCGATTTGAATTTATCAAATAATTAGAATGCATAATTAACTTTTTTGTTTACATTCTATTGAGTCTTAGAAATTGATGGATATTAAAAGCAATGTACAAAAGTGACA
>NW_016865009.1:0-1291 GCF_001698545.2 Rhinopithecus bieti | reverse complement strand
AAAAAAAAAAAAGGTTTAACATGGTAAATTTTATGCTATGTGTATTTTACCACAATTTAAAATAATGGGCTAGGTACAGTGGCTCACACCTATAATCCCAGCACTTGGGGAGGCCAACGCGGGTGGATCGCTTGAGTCCAGGAGTTTGAGACCAGCCTGGCCAACATGGCAAAACCCCATCTCTACAAAAACTGCAAAAAATTAGCCAGGTGTGGTGGCGCACGCCTGTGGTCCCAGCTACTTGGGAGGCTGAGGCAGGAGAATCACTTGAGCCTGGGAAGCAAAGGTTGCAGTGAGCCGTGATTGTGCCACTGCACTCCAGCCTGGGCAACAGAGTGAAATCCTATCTCAAAAATAAATAAATAGGCCCAGCGCAGTGGCTCATGCCTGTAATCCCAGCCAAGCTACTCGGGAGGCTGAGGCAGGAGAATGACGTGAACCCAGGAGGCAGAGCTTGCAGTGAGCCGAGATCACGCCACTGCACTACAGCCTGGGCGACAGAGCAAGACTCCGTCTCAAAATAAATAAATAAAACATAAAATAAAATGCAGAATCTTTTTTTGAGACAGAGCCAAGATTGCACCACCCAGGCTGGCATGCAGTGGCATAATCTCCACTCACTGCGACCTTTGCCTCCCAGGTTCAAGCAATCCTCATGCCTCAGCCTCTCAAGTAGCTGAGACCACAGGTATGCGCCACCATGCCTGGCTATTTTTTTTGTATTTTAGTAGAGATGGGGCTTCACCATGTTGGCCAGGCTGGTCTCGAACTCCTGACCTCAAGTGATCTGCCCGCCTTAGCCTCCCAAAGTGCTGGGATTACAAGTGGGAGCCACCGTGCCCGGCCTAAAATGCAGAATCTCAGGCCACACCCCAGACTTACCATTTTAGCAACCACATTTTAACAAAATCCCCAGGTGATTCATGTAAGTTTTGAGAAGGCCTGTACATTGGGTGTATAGCTACTCTGTTTCGTTTGTTTTTTGAAATGGAGTCTGGCTTTGTTGCCCAGGCTGGAGTGCAACAGCACGATCTCAGCTCACTACAACTTCTGCCTCCTGGGTTCAAGCCTCCTGAGTAGCTGGGATTACAGGTGAGCACCACCAAGGCTGGCTAATTTTTGTATTTTTAGTAGAGATGGGGTTTCACCATGTTGGCCAGGCTGGTCTTGAACTCCTGACCTCGTGATCCGTTCACCTCAGCCTCCCAAAGTGCTGGGATTACAGGTGTGAGCCACCACGCCCAGCCACTACTCCTAAAATGTTTTTTAGGTTCCCATCATTAGGTAACTC
>NW_016865008.1:0-2292 GCF_001698545.2 Rhinopithecus bieti | reverse complement strand
TATATATAATATATCTATGTAAATATAATTATATGTAATAAGTTACATACAATACATAATAATGTTAAAGGCTCAGAAATATGATACACATTTAATTTTGCTTATCCCAGTTTATATCAAACTCAGTTAACCTGGGAACATTATTTCTGCATAAGAATTTTAAGTATTTCATATGTTACAAGAATTCCCAAGAACACAGTTAAAAATTACTATAATAATCTATACTTGATAAAACCACCCTGATGAATCCAAAATGTTCTATGCCTGAAAAAATTTTGAAAATTCAAAATACATTTCAGAGTATAATCCATAATGACTATGTAACAGGCAGTTTGAACAATTTTGCATTTATTGTATGTATATACCATTTTGAGTGAAGACTAAATACTAACTTTGCTCTGACCTTATGAGCCAGACTGAATAGAACATGATTTTATGACATAAGCATCCTTGAGAGCATGTCCTGAGTTTTGTATTTCTAGAAATGAAAGTGAACACTACATGCAATAAAGTGTTCTGTTAGGATTTACCAAAGTAAAGCTTTTATGACTCCAAGCTCTTAAAAGTAAAATGTGCACTTCTAAAAGTTGCAGATTTCTCAAGGACTAAACTAACCATTTTCTTAAGTTAATGCATTTATCTCTTGTATGGTTTCAGTGACCCTCTCAAACATTTTAGGAAGACTATTCACATACTGTGGTTTATTGCCCATAAGAACACCATTTAAGTCATGGGAAATAAACAGCCTCCAATGGATAGACTGACTCTTCAGAAAGTTCAATTTAAGTTTGTTATTTCATACTCTGAACTGCAGTTTTCTGTAGGAGCAATGTTGGCACTAGCTAGGCTACACAATACATCAAATAGTTAACCAGGACACCTCATCACTTTTTATAAAATGGTTTTCTGTGTTATAACTTAAGCAACCATGAGACTAAAACTAGCTTTCTTACTTTCTAGTGTGAATTGCTGTGCAAGCATCAAGTTAAATATTCTGAACAGGCATTCTACTTACTGCGGGGCAAAGTCATATCTCTTGAATTAATCTGAAATAAATTCCTATCTATCCAACTCCAAACTATGTGCAGGTAACTAGACAATAAAAATGTACAGGTTTGAGTATGAAGATTGATTCAATATGCTTTTAATTAGTTTTCCAAATGTATTTAGGTAGGATGAACATTATCTTTACTAGCATTCCTTAATGTTTTGTAGTCTGTGTAACCTCCAGCAATTCATCAAAGTCTGTGGATCATTTTCCCAGAAAAATAAATATTATATTTTAGGAGGCTCACAGGCACTGAAAGACATCTAGTGTTATTGTCGTTTTTACTAAAATTAGGGACCATTATCTTAAAGCATCCAGAATTATACATTATTCTCTGCATTGTTATGCTTCTACCTGAATATCATTTTCTAATACATGTACGTAACTACAATTACTAGCACCCATATAATCTTTTATAATTTGAAAAACAATTAATACATGACACAGAGGGAGGAAACATTTTCTAAAATATCTAACAAAATCTTGTAGAGATTACAGACTTGTGGTTGTAAGATACAGAAGATATCAAGGAGGTTATAAGAAGGAACTTCCTTGGAAAATTATGTGTTTCAATGCCAAGTAGATTTATCCTGTAACTTTCTATGATTCCTTCGATTCAAACTCCATCCACACAATATGGGTAGCTTAATTTCAGGTGGGACTGAAAGCAGATGAAGATTAAATTATGGAGTGTGGCAGGCAATATCTTACTGTAGCCTAAAAGAGTCTTCATTGGAAACAGACCCCTTTAAGTCAGAATTAAATAGTGACTCTGCTGGTTTCCCATTTGACACTTTGATCTAATAAAGAAAATAAAGCACCCCAGCTTATTCAAATCAGATTGATCTTTGTCTTCTTTTAAATTATAAACTCAGTCTTCAAATATTGTATTAAAACAGTGTCAAGACCCTGACGACAATGAACTTAAATTTTATTAAATATTTTAGACTTTGAGAAATATTCATAATCCCTGGCAGAGAATTGATTGGTGAATTGGGAATTGGGCATCTTCTCCTACCCAAATGCATTGATAAGATATTATTCTGTCAGCTGATATGGGAATAGAGAGAACAGAAAATTGATTTACTCCCCTTTGCACACAAGTTCTATTTCCACAGAATTCCTTCCATTGTAACCTTCAGCTCTATGGTTATCTGCCTAAGTATTGTTTACTATTTTTTTGTGTGTAAGAGGAAAAAAAAATCAAAACATTCAGATTTTTTCTAATAATTTTTACAAATGCA
>NW_016865007.1:0-2274 GCF_001698545.2 Rhinopithecus bieti | reverse complement strand
AAAAAAAAAAAAACTTTCTTTTCTTTCTGTGGTTTGGAAACACGGTTTTTGTAGAATTTACAATGGGACGTTTGGGAGTGCATTGAGGCCTATGATGGATAAGGAAACATTTTCAGATAAAAACTAGGAAGAAGCTTTCTGAGAAACTGCTTTGTGATGTGTGCAACCATCTCACAGTTAAACCTGTCTTTGGATTCTGCAGTTTGGAAACAGTGTTTTTGTCCATTCCACAAATGGATATTTCAGAGCTCATTGAGGCCAATGGCAAAACAACCAGAATATCCCAGTAGAAAAACTAGAAAGAACCTATTTGAGAAATCGCTTTGTGCTGTGTGTATTCTTCTCGAAGACATAAACCTTTCTTGTCCTTCAGCAGTTTGGAAACACTGCTTTTACATAACGTGCAAGAGGATTATTTGGGAGCACACTGAGACCTATGGTGAAAAGGAAACATCTTCAGCCAAAACTAGGAAGATGCTTTCTGAAAACTGCCTTGTGATGTGTGCAATCATCTCACAGATGTAAAGTTTTCTTTGGATTCATCGGTTTGAAACACAATTTTGTCCATTTTGTGAATGGATATTTGGGAGCTCATTGAGGTCAATGGAGAAAAGTGAATATCCCAGGACAAAACAAGAAGTAAGCTATGAGAAGCCGCTTTATGATGTGTGCATTCATCTAGAAGAGTTGAACATTTCTTTCCATTCAACAGTTTGGAAAGACTCTTTTGTGGAATCTGTGAAGGGATATTTGGGAGCGAATTGAAGACTATTGTGAAAAGGACCCACCTTCAGATTAAAACGAGAAAGAAGCTTTCTGAGGAACTGCTTTGTGATGTGTGCATTCATCTCACAGTTAAAACTTCTTTTGGATTCTGCAGTTTGGAAACACTGTTTTGTTCTTTCTGTGAATGGATATTTGAGAGCTCATTGAGGACAAGGGCGAAAAGCATACATTGCTGGATAAAATCTAGAAGGAAGCTATCTGAGAAACTGCTTTCTGATGTTTACATTCATCTTGCAGAGTTAAATGTTTCTTTTCATTCAGCAGTTTGGAAACACTGTTTTGTACAATGTGTGAAGGGATATTAGGGAGCGCAATGAGGTGTAGAGTGAAAAGGAAACATCCTTAGATAATAACGAAGAAGAAGCATTCTGAGAAACTGCTTTGTGATATGTGCATTCATCTCACAGTTCAACCTTTCTTTGGATTCAGCAGTTTGGAGACACTGTTTTGTCCATGCTGCGAATGGACATTTGGGAATTCACTGAGGCCAATGTCGAAAAGCAAATATCCCAGGATAAAACTAGAAGGAAGGTATTTGAGAAACTGCTTTGTCATGTCTGTATTCATCTCTCAGAATTAAATGAAGGGGTGGCCTGCCCCTCCACATCTGTGGGTGTTTCTCATCAGGTGGGATGAGAGACTGAGAAAAGAAATAAGACACAGGGACTAAGTAGAGAGAAAGGAAATTGGGTCCAGTGAACCAGTGCTCAGCATATGGAAGAACCACGCCAGCACTGATCTCTTAGTTATCTCAACGTTTGTTGATCATTATCTCTACCATCTCAGAGAGGGGCATGTGGCAGGGCAATAGGGTAATAGTGGGGAGAGGGTCAACAGGAAAACATGTGAACAAAGATCTCTGGGTCATAAATAAGTTTAAGGAAAGTTGCTGTGCCTTGATGGGCACACATCAGAGAGCGATTTGTCAGATAAATTCCTTCTAGTTTTGTCCTAGATATCCCCTTTTCGATATTGAACTCAATGGGCTCCCAAATGTCCTTTCACAGAATGGACAAAACATTGTTCCAAAACTGTTGAATCTGAAGAAAGGTGTAACTCTGTGAGATGAATGCACATAAAAGAAGTCTATTTGTCAGATAACTTCCTTGTAGTTTCTATCCTTGGATATTCGTTTTATCACCTTTAGCCTCATAAAGTCCCAAAATGTCCATTTGAAGAATGGACAAAACAGTGTTCTGAAAGTGCTGAATCCAAAGAAAGGTTTAACACTTTGAGATGAATGCACACATCACAAAGCAGTTTCTCAGAAGCATTGTTTCTAACTTTTATCTGGATATTTCCTTTTCACCATTGGCCTCAATGTGCTCCCAAAATACTTTCACAGACACTACAAAACAGTGTTTCCAAACTGCTGAATCAAAAGAAAGGGCTATCTCTGCGAGATGGATGCACACATCACAAAGCAGTTTCTCAGATATCTTCTTTCTAGTTTTTATCTTGGGACATTCACTTTTTCACCATGGACCT
>NW_016865006.1:0-233 GCF_001698545.2 Rhinopithecus bieti | reverse complement strand
AGAATTTCATATCCAGCCAAACTAAGCTTCATAAGTGAAGGAGAAATAAAACCCTTTACAGACAAGCAAATGCTGAGAGATTTTGTCACCACCAGGCCTGCCTAACAAGAACTGGAGGAAGCACTAAACATGGAAAGGAACAACCAGTACCAGCCACTGCAAAAACATGCCAATATATAAAGACTGTCGATGCTAGGAAGAAACTGCATCGACTAATGAGCAAAATAACCAGC
>NW_016865005.1:0-354 GCF_001698545.2 Rhinopithecus bieti | reverse complement strand
AGATTAAGTTTCAACCACACTACAGAAAGGAGAGAAAAGATTTATATGATCACATATAAGCAATGGAATCAGCACTTTTCACAACTATACAAATCAAATTTAATAATCTCCAGAACATTAAGGAAGTTCAGTCCTTAATGAAAATAAATGAAAAGAAACTATTCACCCACCACTGTTACATGCCCTGGAAAGAGAATGTCCTGCTGGACTCAAAATGGTATCACAATATTACTCAGATTTTCAGCAACGAAGGCCCTCCAAGGATCTAATGATGTTCATGTTTTCCATTTATTTCCTTCACTGATAAACATTGTTAACAGATACCATTGCCTCTCTTTTCACCTGAAGTGATAA
>NW_016865004.1:0-352 GCF_001698545.2 Rhinopithecus bieti | reverse complement strand
CCCTGCTGGCTGCAGCCCTGCATTAGGTGGCACCATTTCCACAGATGCATCCTGCTGGGCCCATTTGAAAGGTCCCATTTGCGAGACACTCACCCCCACCTTCCAGCTCCTGCAAGACCCGCTGCAGCCCCACTCCACCCAGGGGGCCAACTGTGCAAGTCTTCCTGGCAAGAACCCTCAGAGCCTGTGCAGCGTCTGAGACTGGGAAGCACCAAGGATCCAGAAACGCAAAAACCCGTTCTCCTCGTGCTGCTTTCTGGGTTCCAAAGTTGTCTTCAGAAGAGTCCTGCACAAACCCCGGGCTGGGGAGCCAGCCACGGTCCAGCAGCACCCAGCTCATGCGCTCCACCCA
>NW_016865003.1:0-2535 GCF_001698545.2 Rhinopithecus bieti | reverse complement strand
TGTGCAGCTCAGCTTTTTGTTTCCATGTCCTCCGCATGTTCGGCTCTCTAGAAGCTTGCCTTTTAAAATAAGATGGGCCAGAGATACACTTGGAGTTTCAGCAGAAGCAACCAAAATCAGGAAAATGAACTAGGAGGTACCACGAAAGTCTCACTATCCATTACACCAATCATCACTTAAACTGCAATCCTTTTCCACAGGCTCTCACACCATAAAGCAGGTTTCCCTATTCAAATAGGGCATAGGCTGGGTTCTGTGGCTCACACCTATAATCCCAGCACTTTGGGAGGCTGAGGCAGAGGAATGCTTGAGGCCAGTTCAAAACTAGCTTGGGAAACTTACCAAAACCCCATGTTCACAAAAAATGAAAAAAAAAATAGCTAAGTGTGGTGGCACATTCCTGTAAATCCCAGTTACTCATAGGCTGAGGCAGGAGTTGCTTAAGCCCAGGAGTTTGAGGCTGCCATGAGCTATTAGTGTGCCACCGCACCCCAACCTGGTAAGACGGTGAAGCTGTCTCTAAAAAAAACAGGTGGGGGTGGGCCAGGTACAGTGGCTCACGCCTGTAATCCTAGCACTTTGGGAGGCCGAGGTAGGCCAATCACTTGAGGTCAGGAGTTTGAGACCAGCCTGGGCAGCATGATGAGACCCCCGTCTCTTCTGAAAGTACAAAAATAAATATGAGCCAGGTGTGGTTGCACACCTGTAGTCACAGCTACTGGGGAGGCTGAGGCAGGAGAATCACTCGAAACTGGGAGGCGGAGGTTGCAGTGGGCTGAGATCACGGCACTGCACCCCAGCCTGGGTGTCAGAGCAAGAACCCCTCTCAAAAAAGTAAAACAAAAATCAACAACAACAACAAAACAACAACAAAAAAAACTAGGGTTTATGCAAGCGTAGCAAAAAAAGTAAAAAGTGCCGGGCATGGTGACTTACCCCTATAATTCCAGCACATTGGGAGGCCAAGGTAGGGGGATCTCTTAAGCCCATGAATTTGAGACCAGCCTGAGCAACATAGCAAGACCACATCTTCTAGACACACACACACACACACCCTACAAAAATTAGCTGGGCATGGCAGCACATGACTGTAGCCCTAGCTACTCGAGAGGTGGAGGCAGGTGGATCACTTGAGTCCTGGAGTTCGAGGCTGCAGTGAGCTATGTATGATTGTAATTTATTGCCTGGGTGACAGCACCAAAGCCCATCTCAAAACAAAAACAAAACAAAACAAAACAAATAAGTAGAGTTGATAGTTATTAAGAAAGTAGCGCCGGGCGCGGTGGCTCAAGCCTGTAATCCCAGCACTTTGGGAGGCCGTGAGGGGTGGATCACAAGGTCAGGAGATCGAGACCATCCTGGCTAACCCGGTGAAACCCCGTCTCTACTAAAAAATACAAAAAGCTAGCCGGGCGACGTAGCAGGCGCCTGTAGTCCCAGCTACTCGGGAGGCTGAGGCAGGAGAATGGCGTAAACCCGGGAGACGGAGCTTGCAGTGAGCTGAGATCCGGCCACTGCACTCCAGCCTAGGCGACAGAGCGAGACTCCGTCTCAAAAAAAAAAAAAAAAAAAAAAAAAAAGAAAGTAGCTGGGATCTGATTGCTCTGTGATGTTTCAAGTTTTCCCATCATGTAGGAAAACAAACTCTTCCATTTAAATCTCAAAAGCCAAATGGCCAATAAGCAGCAGCTACTTCTTATTTAACAACCCTGTCAAAGTTGAGCCAACTGAAATTGGTCCCGTTTTTGATAGGCAGGGGCAAGGAGCGAAGCTTGAAAAGCATTTTGTCCTAATCAAAGGTAGGACTCCTGCTGCTCTTTGTGTATACCCTTTTGGATCAGGTCCTTAGAAGAAACTTCTCATAGGCCAGGCGCGGTGGCTCACACCTGTTATCCCAACACTTTGGGAAACCAAGGTGGGTGGATAACTTGAGTCCAGGAGTTTGAGAGACTAGCCTGGGTAATATGGCAAAACCCCTCTACAAAAAATACAAAACTTAGCTGGGTGTGGTGGCGTGCACTTGTAGCCCCAGCTACTGTGAAGGCTGAGATGTGGGAATCACCTGACTCGGGAGATGGAGGCTGCAGTAAGCCATGATTGCACCACAGCACTCCACCCTGGGTGACAGTGAGACCCTGTCTCAACAACAAACAAGAAAACTTCAAAGGCAGGACACGACCAAAAACTTTAAGGATAAATCCTTTAAAATTAATATAATTGGGCTGGCTCACATCTGTAATCCCAGCACTTTGGGAGGCTGAGGTGGGTGGCTCGCCTGAGGTCAGGAGTTCAAGACCAGCCTCGCCAACATAGTGAAGCCCTGTCTCTACCAAAAAAAAAAGAAGAAAAAATAATTAGCCGGGTGTGGTGGTGGGCACCTGTAATTCCAATTCCAGCTACTTAAGAGGCTGAGAATAGTCTGAATCCGGGAGACAGAGGTTGCAGTGAGCCGAGATCGCACTATTGCATTCCAGCCTGGGCAGCAAGAGCAAAACCATGACTCAAAAAAAAAAAAAAAAAAAAAAAAAAAAAAAA
>NW_016865002.1:0-1598 GCF_001698545.2 Rhinopithecus bieti | reverse complement strand
GAGGACGAGGACGAGGACCACAGGCCAGATGACTACGATGAGGAAGATGAGGATGAGGTGGAAGAGGAGGAGACCAACAGGCTCTCTGGTGGCAGGGGCAGAGGTACGGCCGCCTCAACCCCAGGGCCCCGCTGCCTGCTCTGCCTGGAGCACTCTGGGCGGGGCTGTGTGATGGAAGCCAGCAGGCCACAGTCCCGCTGTGAGCTTGCCTCCAGCAGAGTGGGGGACACTCAGTGTACCCCTCACTTCTTCCACTCACCATGACACTCAGTTGCCTTCCAGAGTAGGGAACAGGGGAAGAAGCCACCAGCTGGGAGGGTCAGTGGTGCCAGGATGTAGAGATTAAACAGGAGTTCACCAGGCAGAGAAGGGCTCAGTGGGGGCCCAGGGTGGAGACAGCAAGCACAGAGGCCCCAGGGTAGGGTTCAGTTTTGTGGGGCAGAGAGAGCAGCAGGGTGGGCCGGTCCTGTGCAGGGGAGAGATGGATTGGCTGCTGCAGGCAAGGGAGCCAGGGAAGCGCTCAGAGCAGAGCAGAGTGGGGCTAATAAGAGCCCACCCTCCCTGTCCGACACACCCCTACACGCTGGGCCACCCTCTGCTCTCTCCCATCCCCAGAACAAAGCAGAGCAAATCGCCGCATCCAACCTGCGAGCCGGCTGCTCCCTAGCCAGGGCCTCCAGCGTGCCCGCAACACACAGACCACTCCCAATCCCAGGGCCCCCAGGCCTGCCCTCAACACAAGCCCTGCCCCACACACCCACAAGGTGTCCCCTGTGAGGCCCTCCTCTGCGAGGCCCGGTGCTCCCAGAGGCAGGACTGAGTCAGACTCGCCTCCAGGTTTCCGTGCCCACAGCAGGAGCCTGGGCAGCACGGTCGCAGGAGGTGTGAGCGATGATGGGAAGTTCACCCTGCCTGGGCCGCAATCCCTTGCCCCTAAACACACAGACTCACGCACACAGCACGGCTTACAGGGCTGAGTCAGGGGTGGCCCGCCCGTCTGAGCAGTGGGTGCTGGAGGCTCACCAGCCTAGGCTTCGGGAGCACAGCTGAGAACGGGGAGGTGGACAGGGACGTGGACCTGGCCTGGGCCTGAGCCTGCCTTGTCCACAGTGCTGCTGTGGTGCTATGCCTGCCAGTCCCTGTCCAGGGACGAGCGCTGCAACCTGACGCAGAGCTGCTCACATGGCCAGGCCTGCACAACCCTCATTGCCCACGGGAACACCGGTAAGTGGGCGTGGGGCCGCAGCACACGCACCCCCGGGTGGCGGGAAAGCCAGGGGCCCTGAACAGAGCCCTGCAGAGCCACCTCGGAGGCCCCGCCCATCCTCAGCATCTGTTCCCCACTCCCCTCCCCAGAGTCAGGCCTCCTGACCACCCACTCTGCGTGGTGTACAGACAGCTGCCAGCCCATCACCAAGACGGTCGAGGGGACCCAGGTGACCACAACCTGCTGCCAGTTCAGCCTGTGCAATGTCCCACCCTGGCAGAGCTCCCGAGTCCAGGACCCACCAGGCAAGGGGGCAGGTGGCCCCCGGGGCAGCTGCGAAACTGCGGGCACAGCCCTCCTGCTCAACCTCCTCGCTGGCCTTGGAGCAACA
>NW_016865001.1:0-1251 GCF_001698545.2 Rhinopithecus bieti | reverse complement strand
ATTTGGTGCTTATAAGAGAGTTTTAAATGAATAGCAATTGCTTCAATTCAAATTACAAAAGAGACCCCAAAAAAGTTGTTAATGGAGTAAATGCTCCAGTTAATGGTTGTCATTTTGTATAAACATGGACAAATCCAGTCATACACTGTTTATGCCAAACCTAGCAAATCATAAGAATATAGAAAAGTTTGAAATAAAGGGATGGAAGAAAATTTGCCAGGCCCATGCTAATCAAAATAAAGCAAGGTCAGTGATATTACTAGCAAACTGAAAAGACTAAGACAAAAAAGTATTCATTGGAATTGAGAGGGCCCTTCCATAATGATTCAATTCACAATGAATATAAACATTCTAACCTTATATACGCTTAAGAAAATGGTGTAAAATAAACACAAAGAAAATATATTAGAACAAACAGTAAAATAACAAAAAAAAATTATCATTGTGGAAGATTATAACCATACTGCTCCACTAATTCCCACTGACCCTTCAAGCCTCTGCCTTGGCATCTCTGCCTGGGAAGCTCTCTTTGCTTCTTTTCCATCTGAGTGGCAGGCCTCTCTTCTGAATAAACTTATGGACATAATTATAATATAGTGAGGGATCTTCATTTTATTTTAATCGTTAAATTAAGAAGAAAATATGGGTGTTGTCTGAACCTCTCACAACTGTTTTGTGTCTGTTTTCCCCATTAGAAATGAGAGCAGGGACAATGTCGGTCTTCATCACTGTTAGACGCCTAGTGCCCAGTTTACTGCCATGGGAGGTGTCCAGTAGCAATTGGTGATTAAAGAAATATATCAGGGACTCTGACCCTCTGGTGTTTTTGCAAAATGGCAAATTACTGTAATCTATGTGGCTCCATATTATTTCTTAGAGATAAAAGCAAATAAATGCTATAATTTACACTAAAGTTACATTTAACTAACCATGGACAAAGTCAACATTCAAAAAATGTTAAGATCTTTGTTAAGAAGCTATTTTCCCTCATTCAAGCCTAGTGTCTAATGACAGTGTCCCCAGCTAAATCTAAATCTTCACAGCTTGTATCAAACTCAGTTTAGGGATTGGAACATGAAGTGAGAAATCCAAGCTGAACTCAGAAGTATACTGTGAGCTCTATGTAAGAATTAAAGAAAGAGGAAAGAAACATGAAAATTGGCTCAGCAGTTAAAGACAGGTTTACTTTGGAAAATAAACCTGAGAGGGGGCTTCTGGCCTAGTTAGGACAGAGGCACTATCTCTTACAGA
>NW_016865000.1:0-1162 GCF_001698545.2 Rhinopithecus bieti | reverse complement strand
CGCCCGGCCTAGTGATCCCTTCTATACAACATATTACAATACATTCATTCAAAAATACTACAAGTAGAGCCGGGCGCGGTGGCTCAAGCCTGTAATCCCAGCACTTTGGGAGGCCGAGGCGGGCGGATCACGAGGTCAGGAGATCGAGACCATCCTGGCTAACATGGTGAAACCCCGTCTCTACTAAACAAATACAAAAAACTAGCCGGGTGAGGTGGCGGGCGCCTGTAGTCCCAGCTACTCCGGAGGCTGAGGCAGGAGAATGGCGTGAACCTGGGAGGCGGAGCTTGCAGTGAGCTGAGATCCGGCCACTGCACTCCAGCCTGGGCGACAGAGCGAGACTCCGTCTCAAAAAAAAAACAAAAAAAAAACTACAAGTAGAAACTGTAATACCACAACACTCCCCTTGTCTTTCTATTTATGGCCTCTCTGATGTTTGGGATATGGTCATTGTTTGTTTGTTTGTTTAAAATACGGAATGCTTCACAAATGTGCATGTCATCCTTCCACAAGGACCATGCTACTCTTCTCTGTTTTTTTTTTTTTTTTTTTTTTTTTTTTTTTTCCTTTGTTCGTTTTGATATGGAGCCTCACTCGTCCAGGCTGGAGTGCAGTGGTCTGATCTCAGCTCACTGCAAACTCCACCTCCCGGATTGAAGCGATTCTCTATCCTCAGCCCCCGGAGTAGCTGGGATTGCAGGTCTGCACCACCATGCCCAGCTAATTTTTGTATTTTTAGAAGACACAAGGTTTGTCATGTTGGCCAGGCTGGTCTCCACCTCCTGACCTCAGGTGACCTGCCCTCCTCAGTCTCCCAATCATAGGCTTATTTATTTTATTTATTTTATTTTATTTTATTTATTTATTTATTTTTTGAGACAGGGTCTCACTCTGTCACCCAGGCTGGAGTGCAATGGCGCAATCTTGGCTCACTGCAACTTCCACCTGCCGGGTTCAAGTGATTCTCCTGCCTCAGCCTCCCAAGTAGCTGGGATTACAGGTGTGCACCACCACACCAGGCTAATTTTTGTATCTTTGTGGGGTTTTTTTCTGTCTTTTTTTTTTTTTGAGACAGAGTCTCGCTCTGTCGCCCAGGCTGGAGTGCAGTGGCGGCGTGATCTCGGCTCACTGCAAGCTCCGCCTTCCAGGTTCACGCCATTCT
>NW_016864999.1:0-233 GCF_001698545.2 Rhinopithecus bieti | reverse complement strand
TCATGCTTTCGGACAGAGACACTCTCCTTTGACCAAACTTGAGTGGGGCTCCTCTGAGTCCTGTTTCTGACTAGGTCCCAACCTCGGGCTCTGTCCTTCATCCAGGGACTCTGCCCATTTAGCCTGTTTCAGCAAAAATCCTGTCAAGTCAGTTTTACCTGAGCCTCCCTGCCCCTGAGGTGTCCTCCAAGTAATTTCCCATCTTCTGATCGCCCGCTTCTACTCCTTGACTA
>NW_016864998.1:0-2649 GCF_001698545.2 Rhinopithecus bieti | reverse complement strand
TGACAACTAACTTTTTTCTTTTTTTTTTTTTTTTGGAATATAGAGCCTCACTCTGTTGCCAGGCTGGAGTGCAGTGGCATGATCTTGACTCACTGAAACCTCTGCTTCATGGGTTCAAGTGATTCTCCTGGCTCAGCTCCCCAGTATCTGGGACTGCCTGCCTCAGCATCCCAAGTAGCTGGGACTACAGGTGCAGACAACTGCACCCAACGAATTTTTGTATTTTTAGTAGAGATGGGGTTTCACTATGTTAGCTATGAGATCTCAATCTCTTGACACCATGATCCACTCACTTTGGCCTTCCAAAGTGCTGGGATTACAGGAGTGAGCCACCATGCCCAGCCAACAGTTGACTTTTTAGATACAATACCTAAGACATTTTAGATACAACACCTAAGACATGCTGCAATTAAAATTAGTAATAATAAGTTGGACTTAGTTATAATTTTAAAACTTCTGCTATGCACTGCTAACAGAATTTAAAGATAAACCACATTCTGCAAAAAATATTTGCAAACACATGAGTGATAAAGGATTAGTATTTAAAATATACAAAGAATCCTTAAAACTTAACATAAGGAAACAAATAATCGTATTAAAAATAGCTAAAATCCTCACATGGAGCACTAAACAACTAAAACAGCAAAGTAAAATAACTGAAGAATTGAAGAGATAACTCACCAAAAAAGATATACTGATTACAAATGGGCATATAAAAAATACTTTATGTCATATGTCATCAGAAAATTACACATTTAAAAAATGAGATATAGCTACAAATATGTTGGAATGTAGATAAACAATGGCAATACCAAACGTCAGTAAGGATGCTCCAAATGGAGCAACAGAAACGTTCATTCATTTCTGGTGGGAATGCTTTTATAAAGAGACTTTGAAAGAAAGTTTGGCAGTTTCTTAGAAAACTAAATATAATATCACCATCTAATTCAACAAGTACACTTTTTGGTATGTACCCAAAGAAGCTGAAAAGTCCTGTTCATATAAAATCCTGCATTCGAATACCTACTGCAGCTATATTCATAATTGCCAAAACTTGGAAGCAACCAAGATGTTTTTCAATAGGTGAATTATTATTAAACTGTGGTCCACCCATACATTGAATATTTTTTAGCAATAAAATAAATGAGCTACCAAGCCATGAAAACACATGGCTAAATGAAAGAAGCCAATCTGAAAAGGCTGCATACTGTTTGATTACAACTATATAACCATTTGGAAAAGACAAAACTATAGAGAAAGTAAACGTATCAGAAGTTGCCACGTGAGGGAAGAAGGAATGAATAGTCAGAGCACAGAATATTCTTAGGCCAGTGAAAGTATTCTGTATAATATAGTACTAATGAATACATATCATTACACATGTGTGAACAAATGTAGAACGTATGATGCAAAGAGTGAATCCTGGCCTGGTGCAGTGGCTCATGCCAGTAATCCCAGCACTTTGGGAGGCCAAGGTGGGCAGATCACAAGGTCAGGAGATCGAGAGCATCCTGGCCAACACAGTGAAACACTGTCTCTACTAAATATACAAAAAATTAGCTGGGCATGGTGGCGGGCACCTGTAGTCCCAGCTACTGAGGAGGCTGAGGCAGGAGAATGGTGTGAACTTGGGAGGTAGAGCTAATGGTGTGAACCTGGGGGGTGGAGGTTTCAGTGAGCTGAGATCACACCACTGCACTCCATCCTGGTTGACACAGTGAGAGTCCATCTCCATCTCCAAAAAAAAAAAAAAGTATGAATCCTTATGTACATTATGGACTTGGGTTTATAGTAATGTATCAATATTGGTTCATCAATTGGAACAAATGTACTATACTAAAGCAAGATGACAAATATGAAAAATAGGGAGGGAAGATATGTAGAACTTTCTATAATTTCAGACTAATTTTTTTAAATGTAAAATGTCAAAAAATCTATTAACTTAAAATAAATATTTTGGCCAGGTGCAGTGGCTCACGCTACATAATCCCAACACTTTGGGAGGCCAAGGCAGGTGGATCACGAGGTCAGGAGATCGAGACTATGCTGGCTACCACGGTGAAACCCCATCTCTACTAAAAATACAAAAAAATTAGCCAGGCATGGTGGTGGGCACCTGTAGTCCCAGCTACTAGGGAGGTTGAGGCAGGAGAATGGTGTGATCTTGGGAGGTGGATCTTGCAGTGAGCTGAGATTGGCCACTGCATTCCAGACTGGACGGCAGAGTGAGACTCCATCTCAAAAAAAAAAAAAAAAAATTAATTAAAATAAATAAATAAATATTTTCATTTCTTGTTCTTAATCTCCTTCTAGTTATAAAGTGTCTAGAAATGTCCTGTTTGTATGATATCTGTTATCAAAAACTGGAGAAGAAAAGTGGTAC
Organism: Rhinopithecus bieti; assembly: GCF_001698545.2. Taxonomy (NCBI): domain Eukaryota; kingdom Metazoa; phylum Chordata; class Mammalia; order Primates; family Cercopithecidae; genus Rhinopithecus; species Rhinopithecus bieti. Next base: position 266 of record NW_016864998.1, on the reverse strand, counting down.
AAAGAATCAGCAGAACTCCACTGCAGTTTCACCAGTTTGATATATTCAGGCTAATGCACATTACTATTGCACAACACAAGAGCCTTCACTTGACCTGACTTTCAGTAAAAAGCTTCCTTCTTCACACTTCAGAGAAAATGATGTAAGGTGTTAATGTATTCAGTAATTTCATATGGTGATGATAAACAAAAACCCAGAGGAGATGGTCAATTTATATAAATTATGTCTTCTTCACTGGGCAGCTGGAATCCAGGAGCTGTAAAGAA
>NW_016864997.1:0-436 GCF_001698545.2 Rhinopithecus bieti | reverse complement strand
ATATAACCAAGCTTTACTATGAAACTGCTGGATAAGACAGAGGAAAAAAGGCAATATTGAAACAGAATTGAACATAGAAATTTTGCCACATAGGTTGCAAATTATTCACCAACTTTTGAAAAAATTTTTTTAACTTATGATAAGAATATGAGCACCTGAGCTTATTCATATAATGAATACTTAATATATGTGATTAATACATTGCTGCTTTATATAGGAATTATTTTTATGTTTATGAAAATGTTTAATCATAAATTCAGTTTCAAGTATTTCATTATGTGGGTACTAACAAAGTTATAATTTGTAGTATAGACAACTACATAATTACAAATAAAAATAAACTTATTAATATGCAAGAAACAACAAATGCTCAATGCAAACAGGCATAAATATGCTATATTTATGCATGCATAATATGCATAAATATGCTATATTT
>NW_016864996.1:0-893 GCF_001698545.2 Rhinopithecus bieti | reverse complement strand
CCCTCTCCCTTCCTTCCTTCCTTTCTTTTCTTTTCTTTCTTTCTTTCTTTCTTTCTTTCTTTCTTTCTTTCTTTCTTTCTTTCTTTCTTTCTTTCTTTCTTTCTTTCTTTCTTTCTTTCTTTTTTCTTTCTTTCTCTCTCTCTCTCTCTCTCTTTCTTTCTTTGTCTTTTTCTCTCTCTCTTTCTTTCTTTTTTTTTTTAGACTGAGTCTTACTCTGTCGCCCATGCCGGAGGGCAGTGTTGTGATCATGGGTCACTGCAGCCTTGACCTCCTGGGCTCAAACAGTGCTCCCACCTCAGCCTCCCGAGTAGCTGGGATTACAGACACGTGCCACCACACCTGGCTAATTTTTGTATTTTTTGTAGAGATGAGGTTTTGCCATATTGGCCAGGCTGGTCTCGAACACCTGAGCCTCCAGTGATCCACCTGCCTTGGGCTCCCAAAGTGCTGGGGTTACAGACGCTGAGCCACCATGCCCAACTTCCTTATTCATTTCTATCCTTTGGTAATTTTTCAGTGAGAGTATTTGGGCAGTAAACGTTCTAAGTCATTGTTTATTTTAAAATAATTTACTTTCCCCCCCTTACCTATTCATCCCTGCTCCCTAACCCCTGGCAACCTCTGATTTTTTTTTTTTTTACCATCTCCATAGTTTTGCCTTTTCCAGAATGTCATATAGTTGGAATCATACAGTATGTAGCCTTTTCATAATTGGCTTTTTTCACTTAGTAATATGCATTTTAAAGTTGTACTTCTTTTAAAATATTGTTTTGGTTATTTGTGTCACTTTGTATTTCCAGATACATTTTAGAACCAATTTGTCAGTTCACACACACACTTGTGCATGCACATACATGTGCACAAATACTTGTTAGGATTTTGGTTGAGATAAT
>NW_016864995.1:0-640 GCF_001698545.2 Rhinopithecus bieti | reverse complement strand
AAAAAAAAAAAAAAAAAAAAACTGTGTAACATAGGCTAATGCAAGAGAGATTTGGGCTGATTTCAGGCATGAACAAAGCTGACTTTTCACTGAATCTCTCTGAGCCTTATCTAGGCTGGAGTGTAGCCAGAAGCATAGATTCTGAAGCCAGACTACCTGGCTTTGAATACCAGCTCTGCCATTTCTAACTATGTGACCATCAGCAATGGACTTAACCTCTCTGTGCCTTGGATTCCTTATCTGGAAACCAGGAATTGTAATAAGAGCGCCTGCCTTCTAGTGCTCTTGTCAGAATTATACAGCTAAATATTGTAAAGCACCAAGAGCAGCCACTGCTTGCCATCAAGTAGCAATAACTATTAGCAATTTTGATCTCATAGTATGGTTGTGAGTATCCAATGAGTTTGTAACATGTAAAGTACTCAACATAGTTCTTGAGACCTAGAAATGTTAGGGTTTGTTTTTACTTTTCATTCATTTATGCAACAAGTATTTCTTGAACACATAGTAAGAGGCAGACTTACTGTGAAACTAATTATGCTTAATCTATAAGCCCCTCAATTGCACAGGCCCTTCCAAAGGCCCTAGGAGGACTTCTAAGAATGTCTTTATTTATTTATTTATTTATTTATTTATTTAT
>NW_016864994.1:0-876 GCF_001698545.2 Rhinopithecus bieti | reverse complement strand
AGGCCGAGGCGGGTGGATCACGAGATCAGGAGATCGAGACCATCCTTGCCAACATAGTGAAACTCCATCTCTATTAAAATACAAAATTGGGCCGGGCGCAGTGGCTCACACCTGTAATCCCAGCACTTTGGGAGGCCGAGGCAGGCAGATTACGAGGTCAGGAGATCGAGACCATCCTGGCTAACATGGTGGAACCCCTATCTACTAAAAAATACAAAAAACTAGCCGGGCGAGGTGGCGAGCGCCTGTAGTCCCAGCTACTCGGGAGGCTGAGGCAGGAGAATGGCGTGAACCGGGAGGCGGAGCTTGCAGTGAGCCGAGATCGCGCCACTGCACTCCAGCCTAGGCGACAGAGTGAGACTCCGTCTCAAAAAAAAAAAAAAATACAAAAATCAGCCGGGCATGGTGGTGTATCCCTGTAATTCCAGCTACTGAGGAGGCTGAAGCAGGAGAATCGCTTGAACCAGGGAGTCGGAGGTTGCAGTGAGCCGAGATCCGGCCACAGCACTCCAGCCTGGCAACAGAGCAAGACTCTGTCTCAAAAACAAAACAAAACAAAATACAAAAATTAGCTGGACGTGTTGGCCCGTTATCTGTAGTCCCAGATACTTAGGAGGCAGAGGCAGGACAATGACTTGAACCCAGGAGGCGGAGGCTGCAGGGAACTGAAATCACACCACCAGCCTGGAAGATGGAACGAGACTCCATCTCAAAATAAAATAAATAAAATAAAATAAAATAAAATAAAATATAAAATAATGAAAACAAAACTTCAAAGCAAGAGAGGCTCAGGTTAGACACCAGAAAGAACTGCCAGCCTGGCCCACGACACAGTCCCCAGAGGAACCTGAAACCCAGCACAGGAGATCTCATCCA
>NW_016864992.1:0-985 GCF_001698545.2 Rhinopithecus bieti | reverse complement strand
CTCGGCCTCCCAAAGTGCTGGGATTACAGGCGTGAGCCACCGTGCCTGGCCATAAATTATATTCTTAAAAAATGCTAAGAGAGTGGATGTAAAGTGTTCTCATCACAAAATAATAACTGTATGAGATGAGGCATATATTAATTTGCTAGATCTAGTTATTCCCCAATGTATACATCCCTTAAACATCATGTTGTACTTGATAAGTACATAATACATAAATACACAAAATACAATTTTATCTGTCCAAAGAAAAATGCCAGTGGGATCCCCTCTAGTTGTGTACTGGGAAGGGCAGAAATCCTCTGTTCTTTGTTGTCTTGAGAGAAAGATTTTGGCCAAAATGACTACTTTAGTCAAAAAGAGAATTTATCGAAGGAAAATAGAGAGCAGAGAATTATTTTTATTTTTTATTTTTTGAGATGGAGTCGGTGCACACGTGTGGCCCGGTGCTAGATAGGAATCCTACCTAATGGCTGCATTGCTCATTACTGCCACCCCAGGAAGGTCATATAGCAGTAACATCTGTCATATAGCGGTTAAAAGAATTTGTCCTTTGCCCTCCTTTTCAACATGTAGCTAGATTCTGACAGGGTAACTGCAGAGTGAGTGATTACTGGGCATCTTAAGGGGAAATCCGTTCCGCTTAGGTATTTCTGCGCCTCTCTGCTTATACCTAGCATGCAAGTTTTGGGTGGTCCCTGGGGTGTGAGACTTTCCACATCTCCCCTTCCTCAGGCGCTCCCCCTCCTGCTCATGTCTAGCTGTCTGCCTATTCTAACAGTCCTAACAACAACAATGAAATCCCCAGACATAGTCAAAAGTCCCATAGGGGTTAAATTGCTCCCAGTTGAGAACCATTGTCTTAAACACCTAAAAAAAAAGAAAAAAAAAAAAACTGTCAGTAATTTTCTTTTTTCTTTTTTTTTTTTTTTGAGACACAATCTCGCTCTGCCGCCCAGGCTGGAGTGCAGTGGCGCGATCTCGG
>NW_016864991.1:0-647 GCF_001698545.2 Rhinopithecus bieti | reverse complement strand
AACCTCTGCTTCCCAGGTTCTAGCTATTCTCCTGCCTCAGCCTCCCAAGTAGGTGGGATTACAGGAGCCCGCCACCACGCCCGGCTAATATATATATATATATATATTTTTTTTTTTTCCAGTAGAGGTGGGGTTTCACCATCTTGGCCAGGCTGGTCTCCAACTCCTGACTTCATGATCCACCCGCCTCGACCTCCCAAAGTGCTAGGATTATAGGCGTGTGCCACTATGCCTGGCCTCTTTGCTTAACTTTTATTTAACCCTGGTTGTGTCCCCATTTCCTTCTTATGTCTCTCTGTGAAGTTATTCAGGAGTGCACCATGGTCTTCTCTCTCACTTTCAGATGAAGTCAGAGGAACATTCAGGCCATTTCTCACCACTTTTCCCACCATAGGCAGACCCAATATAAGACTTCTCAGGCCCCTCCCCTCCTCTTCCTGTCCAGATCTTCTTGCCTTCCCCAACCCAACTACTGTCTCCTATAGCCCGAGTTCTAGGGTCTGAGCAGTGACCTCAGGTATTCTGCAGTGGTGAGTCTCTGCATATCCCACCCCCACTTCTGTGGCTGCCACTGCCATGAGCACTAATCTGGGTATTTCTTTTTTTCTTTTTTTTTTTTTTTTTGAGACGGAGTCTCGCTGTGTCGC
>NW_016864990.1:0-873 GCF_001698545.2 Rhinopithecus bieti | reverse complement strand
TTTCTTGGAGGCTTTGTTCATTTCTTTTCCTCCTTTTCTCTAAACTTCTTTCCTTGCTTCATTTCATTCATTTGATCTTCAATCACTGATACCCTTTCTTCCACTTGATTGAATCAGCTACTGGAGCTTGTGCATGCGTCACATAGTTCTCGTGCCATGGTTTTCGGCTCCATCAGGTCATTTAAGGACTTTGCTACACTGTTTAATCTAGTTCTCCATTTGTCTAATATTGTTTCAAGGTTTTAGCTTCTTTGCGATGGGTTCAAACATCCTCCTTTTGCTCAGAGAAGTTTGTTTTCCTGATCATTTGAAGCCTTCTTCTCTCAACTCATCAAAGTCATTCTCTGTCCAGCTTGTTTCATTGCTGGCGAGAAGCTGTGTTCCTTTGGAGGAGAAGAGGCACTCTGATTTTAGAATTTTCAGCTTTTCTGCTCTGGTTTCTCCCCATTTTGTGGTTTTATCTACCTTTGATCTTTGATGATGGTGACGTACAGATGGTGTTTTGTGTGGATGTCCTTTCTGTTTGTTAATTTTCCTTCTCACAATCAGGACCCTCAGCTGCAGGTCTGTTGGAGTTTGCTGGAGGTCCACTTCAGCCCCTGTTTGCCTGGGTATCACCAGCGGAGGCTGCAGAACAGCAAATATTGCAGAATAGCAAATGTTGCTACCTGATCCTTCCTCTGGAAGCTTCATCTCAGAGGAGCACCCAGCTGTATTAGGTGTCAGTTAGCCCCTATTGGGAGTTATCTCCCAGTTGGGCTACTCGGGGGTCAGGGACCCACTTGAGGCAGTCTGTCCGTTCTCAGATCTCAAACTCCATGCTGGGAGAACCACTACTCACTTCAAAGCTGTCAGACAGCGATGTTTAAGTCA
>NW_016864989.1:0-638 GCF_001698545.2 Rhinopithecus bieti | reverse complement strand
GACCATCTTGCTCCGCCCCCCCCCATGTGTTTTTATAGTAGAAAGATTTATATTCCTTTGGGTATATACCCAGTAATGGGATTGCTGGGTCAAAAGGTTTTTCTGGTTCTAGATCCTCGAGGAATTACCACACTGTCTTCCACAATGGTTGAACTAATTTACATTCCAACCAACAGTGTAAAAGTGTTCCTATTTCTATACAGCCTCGTCAGCATCTATTGTTTCCTGACTTTTAATAATTGCCACTCTGACCGATGTGAGATGGCATCTCATCGTTGTTTTGATTTGCATTTCTCTGATAATCAGTGATGTTGAGCTTTTGTTCATATGATTGTTGGCCACGTAAGTGTTTTCTTTTGAGAAGTATCTGTTCATATCCTTTACCAACTTGTTGATGGGGTTGCTTTTTTTTCTTATAAATATGTTTAATTTCCTTGTAAATACTGGATATTAGACCTTTGTCAGATGGGTAGATTGCAAAAGTTTTCTTCCATTCTATAGGTTGCCTGTTTATCCTGATGCTGGTTTATTTTGCTGTATGGAAGCTTTTTATTAATTAGATCCCATTTGTCAATTTTGGCTTCTGTTGCAATGACTTTGGTGTTTTGTAATTAAGTCTTTGTCCATGCCTATGTCCT
>NW_016864988.1:0-978 GCF_001698545.2 Rhinopithecus bieti | reverse complement strand
CCTGCTGCCCTGTGCCTGCTTGGCTGCAGCACAGCCATGTTCCTTACACTACACTCCCTAGGCCAAGGGGATCCTCTTGATGGGGACCCGTGCACATACAGCAGTGCCCTGGACCCACAGGCCACAACAACAATACAGAGAGCAAAACCTATCACTAATATTCCTGCTATACTACCTATGATTATGAGAGCCCAGCATAGTCCAGAGCCCAGAGATGCCCACCATCTCTGCGGGGTCATCAGTAAGGTGCTCAATCACCTTAATCTCCTGTGACACCCTTTGTAAAGCTGCTGTAATGTTCTGGTGGTTGTCAGGGATAAATGTACAACATTGTGTCCCTACAAGGGCACAGGTGCCACCTTGGGCAGCTGTGACTAGGTCTAAAACCATCTGGTTTTGCAGCACCACCTTCCTGATCTGATCAACTTTGTCACTTAACAAAAGGAGAGTAACTCGGGTGTCATTCAGGGGCCCAGCTGTGTGCTCTGCAAAGGCTGTAACCTGCTTTTCTACAGTAATGACATTTACTCCAGGGATAGTTATTGCTAAGGGATAGAACCACCAGGGGCCCCTGCACTCACAAAAGCTGGAATGCAGTGCCTCCCAATTATGCCGGCGACTAGGCGATGTGGGAAGCACAATGGCAGCACATAGGGCCACCCCAGGTACAACATCTGGTCCAACTGGCTGCCAGATATGGCCATCCTGTGTCCCCACAGACCCATAAACTCCCAGGGGCACAAAGTCCATGGGGGGCCCAACCTTGGTAAGGCCGCTTGTTCTACCACACCCTTGGTGTGGTGATACGTGTTGTGTTTGCACAAACCTCAGTAGGCAGCCATCCCACAGTGACTTTTCCCCAGTGCTGCTCTATGCATGTGGCACCTGCAATGGGGGCACCATGTGGTCTCCCATTAGCCAGCCCCATCCATCATGGACACTATGAGTCAGCCAGGGGGCAGGGTTGCCATGGGTTTT
>NW_016864987.1:0-640 GCF_001698545.2 Rhinopithecus bieti | reverse complement strand
AATGTTGGCTTTTGCTGCCACTGCTTTTGGTATTTTAGTCATGAAGTCTTTGCCCATGTGTATGTCCTAAATGCTATTGCCTAGGTTTTCTTCTAGAGTTTTTATGGTTTTAGGTTATACATTTAAGTGTTTAATCCTTCTTGAGTCAATTTTTGTATAAGGTGTAAGGAAGGGGTCCAGTTTCAGTTTTCTGCATATGGCTAGATAGTTTTCCCAACACCATTTATTAAATAGGGAATACTTTCCCCATTACTTGTTTTTGTCAGGTTTGTCAAAGATCAGATGGTTGTAGATGTATGGTGTTATTTCTGAGGTCTCTGTTCTTTTCCATTGGTCTATATATCTGTTTTCATACCAGTACCATGCTGTTTTTGGAGTGTGGCCTTGTAGTATAGTTTGAAATCAGGTAGTATGATACCTCCAACTTAGTTCTTTTTGCTTATGATTATCTTGGCTATATGGGCTCTTTTTTGGTTTCATATGAAATTTAAAGTAGTTTTTTCTAATTCTGTGAAGAAAGTAAATGGTAGTTTCATAGGAATAGCATTGAATCTCTAAATCACTTTGGGCAGTATGGTCATTTTCACGATATTAATTCTTCCTATCCATGAGCATGGAATGTTTTTCAATTTGTTTTTGT
>NW_016864986.1:0-880 GCF_001698545.2 Rhinopithecus bieti | reverse complement strand
TTAAAAAATTATTCAAACTGAAAGACAACAATGACACAGCCTATCAAAACCTCTGAGATACAGCAAAGGCAGTGCTAAGAAGAAAGTTCATAACCCTAAACGCCTAAATCAAAAAGACTGAATGAGCACAAGCTGACACTCTAAGGTCACACCTCAAGGAACTAGAGAAATAAGAACAAACCAAACCTAAATCCAGCAGAAGAAAGGAAATAACCAAGATCAGAGCAGAACTAAATGAAATTGAAACAAAAAAAATACAAAAGATAACTGAAACAAAAAGCCAGTTCTTTGAAAAGATAAATAAAATTGATAGATCATTGGAAAGATTAACCATGAAGAGAGAAAATCCAAATAACCTCACTAAGGAATAAAACAGGAGGTATTACAACTGACACCACTGATATACAAAAGATCATTCAAGGCTACTATGAACACCTTTATACACGTAAACTAGAAAACATAGAAGAGATGGATAAATTCCTGGAAAAATACAATAGACCAATAACAAGCAGCAAGATTGGAATAGTAATTTAAAAATTACCAGCTGGGCATGTTGGCTCATGCCTGTAATCCCAACAATTTGGGAGGCCAAGGCGGGCAGATCACCTGAGGTCAGGAGTTTGAGACCAGCCTGACCAATATGGTGAAACCCCGTCTCTACTGAAAATATAAAAATTAGCTGGGTGTGCTGGTGGGCTCCTGTAGTCTCAGCTACTCGAGAGGCTGAGACAGGAGAACTGCTTGAACCTGGGAGGAAGAGGTTGCAGTGAGCCAAGATCATGCCACTGTACTCCAGCCTGGGTGACAGAGTGAGACTCCATCTCAAAAAAAAAAAAAAAAAAAAAAATTACCAACAAAAAAAAGTCCAAGACTAGATGGA
>NW_016864985.1:0-875 GCF_001698545.2 Rhinopithecus bieti | reverse complement strand
CTTTCTGAGAAAGTCCTTTGTGATGTGTGAATTCATCTCAGAGAGTTACACCTTACTTTTCATGGAGCAGTTTGTAACACTGTTTTCCTGGAATCTGCAAAGGTATATTTGTGAGTGCTTTGAGGCCTACGGTGAAATAGGAAATATCCTCAGATAATAACTGTAAAGAAGCTTTCTGAGAAACCGCTTTGTGATGTGTTAATTCATCTCACAGAGTTACACTGTTCTTTTCATTTATCAGCCTGATAACACTGTTTTCTTGGAATCTGCAGTGTGATATTTCAGAGCACCTTGAAACTTACAGTGACAAACGAAATATCTTCATATAAAAACTAGTAAGAAGCTTTCTGAGAAACTGCTTTGTGATGTGTTAATTCATCTCACTGACTTACATGACTCCTTTCATGGATCTGTTTGATAGCACTGTTTTTGGATAAATTGAGAAGGGATATTTTGGATCACATTGAATAATATGGTGACTAAGGAAATATCCTCAGGCAAAAACTAGAAAGAAACTTTCTGAGAAGGTTCTCCATGATGTGTGAATTCATCTCACAGAGTTACACCTTTCTTTTCATGGTGCAGTTGCTATCACTGTTTTCATGGAATCTTCAGAGATATTTGGGAGCACATTGAGGTCTATGGTGAAAAGGAAATATCCTCAAATAAAACTAGAAAGAATCTTTCTGAGAAACTGATTTGTGATGTGTGAATTCACCTCACAGAGCTACACCATTCTTTTGTAGAGCCATTTGATAACTCTGCTTTTGTGGAATCTGCAATAGGATATTTGGGAGCACATGGAAGCCTATGGTGACAGAGGAAATATCCTCATAGAAAACCAAAAGAATCTTTCTGGGAAACTGATTTGGGAT
>NW_016864984.1:0-877 GCF_001698545.2 Rhinopithecus bieti | reverse complement strand
AGAAAGAAATAAAAGGTATTCAATTAGGAAAAGAGGAAGTCAAATTGTCCCTATTTGCAGGTGGCAGATGACATGATTGTATATTTAGAAAACCCCATCGTCTCAGCCCAAAATCTCCTTAAGCTGATTAGCAACTTCAGCAAAGTCTCAGGATACAAAATCAATGTTCAAAATCATCAGCATTCTTATACACCAGTAACAGACAGAGAGCCAAATCATGAGTGAACTCCCATTGACTATTGCTTCAAAGAGAATAAGATACCTAGGAATCCAGTTTACAAGGGATGTGAAGGACCTCTTCAAGGAGAACTACAAACCACTGCTCTTGAAATAAAAGAAGACATAAACAATTGGAAGAACATTCCATACCAGTGGATAGAAGGAATCAATATTGTGAAAATGGCCATACTGCCCAAAGTAATTTATAGATTCAATGCCATCCCCATCAAGCCACCAATTACTTTCATCACAGAATTATTTTAAAAAAATTCTTTAAAATTCATATGGAACAAAAAAACCCACATAGCCAAGATAACCCTAAGCAAAAAGAACAAAGCTGGAGGCATCACGCGACCTGACTTCAAACTATACTACAAGTTTACAGTAACCAAAACAGCATGGTACTGGTACCAAAAGAGATATATAGACAAATTGAACAGAACAGAGGACTCAGAAATAACACTACACATCTACAACCATCTGATCTTTGACAAACTTGACAAAAACAGGCAATGGGGAAAGGATTCCCTGTTTAATAAACAGTGCTGGGAAAACTGGCTAGCCTTAAGTAGAAAGCTGAAACCGGATCCCTTCCTTAAACCTTGTATAAAATTAACTCAAGATGGACTAAAGACTTCATTGTAGGACTTAAAACCAT
>NW_016864983.1:0-1163 GCF_001698545.2 Rhinopithecus bieti | reverse complement strand
TATCTTATTTATTTATTTATTTATTATAAATAAATATACAGCGCTTGACCTAAGGTATTAAGTTATATCAATATATTAGATATATATATATATAACATATTTAGTCAAAACCAAGAGCTATACTAATATTTGAAGTAGTTTTATATATCCCTGCTGTGATTCTTTCTGGGCTGAATTTAGGGTAACACTTATCTCCCTTATTTCTGAGGCTTTTCCCACAATAGGCAGCTTAGCATCGCAATTGAAATGTATCTTGAATATGATTGCATGTAAGACTTCATGACATGACTCATGTAGATTTGCTAACATACCTGGAGGTGAAGGATTCTCTTCCCCCAATCAAAGTAGAATTGGGGCCTATATGTAAAGTAGGATTATAATCAATATCCATTTTAAAAAACTTTTATTTTAGATACAGCGGTACATGTGTAGGTTTGTTACATGAGCATATTGTGTGATGCTGAAATTTGAGGTATGATTGAAGCCATCACAGAGGTAGTGAGCATAGTACCCAAAAGGTAGTTTTTCAACCCTTGTTCCTCTCCCTCCCTCCCTCATATTGTAGTCCCCAGTGTCTGTTGTTCCCATATTTGTGTCCAGGTGTACCCAAGGTGTACTTAGTGTTTAGCTCCCACTTGAAAGTGAGAACATGCGATATTTGGTTTTCTGTGCCTGTGTTAGTTCGCTTAGGATAATAGCCTCCAGTTGCATCCATGTTGCTGCAAAGGACATTATTTTGTTCTTTTATGGTAAAAGAACATGCGTAGTGTTCCATGATGTATATATACCATTTTTAAAATCCAATCCACCTTCGACGGGCACTTAGGTTGATTCCATGTTTTGTTATTGTGAATAGTGCTGCATTGAACATACAGGTGCATGTGTCTTTTTGATGGAATGATTTATTTTCCTTTGGGTATATACCCAGTAATGGAATTGCTATGTTGACTGGTAGTTCAATTTTTAGTTCTTTGAGAAATCTCCAAACTGCATTCCACAGTGGCTGAACTAATTTACATTCCCACCAACAGTATATAAGTGTACCCTTTACTCTGCAGCCCTGCCAACATCTGTTTTTTTTTTTCCTTTTTAATAATAGCCAAAGAATCAATGTCTTTAATGTTCTAGCATCCCTGATTTAAAATGAGAATGCAAATGGAGAG
>NW_016864982.1:0-377 GCF_001698545.2 Rhinopithecus bieti | reverse complement strand
GTGAGGCGGAGTCTCGCTCTGTCGCCCAGGCTGGAGTGCAGTGGCCGGATCTCAGCTCACTGCAAGCTCCGCCTCCCGGGCCCACGCCATTCTCCTGCCTCAGCCTCCTGAGTAGCTGGGACCACAGGCGCCCGCCACCGCACCCGGCTAATTTTTTTGTATTTTTAGTAGAGACGGGGTTTCACCATGTTAGCCAGGATGGTCTCGATCTCCTGACCTTGTGATCCGCCCGCCTCAGCCTCCCAAAGTGCTGGGATTACAGGCGTGAGCCACCGCGCCCGGCTCAAAACTTTTTTAAATATTATTTTGCTCTTTTAGAGTTCAGATAAGTCAGCAAACTAACTTCCTTCCCTTCCTTCCTTCTTATTTTCTTTTTT
>NW_016864981.1:0-880 GCF_001698545.2 Rhinopithecus bieti | reverse complement strand
AAGTGCTGGGATTACAGGCGTGAGCCACCACGCCCGGCAGACCTGTCTTTTTTATTATGGTATCCCTCAGTGCTTTCGCACTTAGTAGGCACTCAATGAATGTTCATTAATTGGGTGTGGGGGTAAGGGAATGAGGGGTCTAGTAAAATTTATAACTGGGGATTTGGTGGATGGTGAGAGTATTACGTAAATGCCTAGGGCCCACAGAGGAAAACACTAGTAATATTTATTTCACAAGGCCTTTTCAGAATTAACTAAAACAAAGTATCTAAGTGCCTAGAAGGGTTCCTGACAATTGGCCAAAGTTCAGTAAATCTTAGCCACCACTCCTCCCCTTTCCTCCAAATTCCTCAGTTTTTCCCTGGGGCAGAGCAAAGGAGAGAAGACTTTTGGGCCCTCCCTAAGCCACAGGGAAGTTGGGGAAGCCTCTGGATCATCAAAAGGCAGAAAATAATTTTACATTTGGTCCTCTAAAACGCCACACGTCCCAAATCAGAAGACTGTCTGGACTTAGCTCGAGCGAGCCCAGAGGCACCTGGTGGGACACGCAGCTGTGCCCCAGGCCTTTCTACCCACGGGCTCCGGCCAGAGAGGCTTGCGCTAGGCGGGCTGGGTCCGTGGGACGAATCCCCAGCTCTGCGGCCCACTCGAGAGCTAGGCCACACGCGGGCGTCACACGCGCGGTCACGAGCGGGTTTGCCCCGCCGGGACTTGGCCAAGGCCGCTCGGCAGTGGGCAGGGAAAGGCTTGGCCTGGCCGGCGGGACACCAGCCCCTTTGTCCGCGGCGCGGAAGGGACCCAGCTGCGGGCGGAGCCGGCGCCCTGCAGGCCGCGGGGAGGAGCGCGGCTGGCGGCGGGCACAGGCGGTGGCGGCCCGAGG
>NW_016864980.1:0-368 GCF_001698545.2 Rhinopithecus bieti | reverse complement strand
TATTTTTTATTTATTTTTTTTTTTTTTTGAGACGGAGTCTGGCTCTGTCGCCCAGGCTGGAGTGCGGTGGCCGGATCTCAGCTCACTGCAAGCTCCGCCTCCCAGGTTTACGCCATTCTCCTGCCTCCGCCTCCCAAGTAGCTGGGACTACAGGCGCTTGCCACCTCGCCCGGCTAGTTTTTTGTATTCTTTTTTAGTAGAGACGGGGTTTCACCATATTAGCCAGGATGGTCTCGATCTCCTGACCTTGTGATCCGCCCGTCTCGGCCTCCCAAAGTGCTGGGATTACAGGCTTGAGCCACCGCGCCCGGCCTAATTTTGTATTTTAGTAGAGATGGAGTTTCACCATGTTGGCCAGGATGATCTCC
>NW_016864979.1:0-640 GCF_001698545.2 Rhinopithecus bieti | reverse complement strand
TTGGCCCTACTCCCCATTTCCGGGCAAGTATTTACTTACTTCCTGTAATTTGCCCATTTGGGACATTTCATATAAATGAAATCATACAATACACAATTTCACTAAATAAGACTTTTGTGTGTGGCTTCTTTCAAACAATTTTTAAAAATTGTGGTAATATAGGCATAACATAAAATTTATACTCTAATCACTGCCCCCCTCTTTTCTTGAGACAGGGTCTCACTCTGTCGTCCCAGTTGGAGTACAGTGGTGTGATCCTGGCTGACTACAGCCTCAACCTCCCTGGGCTCAAGTGATCCTCCCATCTCAGTCTCACAAGTAACTGGGACCACAGGCGCACATCACCACACCTAGCTAATTTTTGCATTGTTTGTTGAGACAGGATTTCGCTATGTTGCCCAGGCTGGTCTTGAACTCCTGGACTCCAGTGATCCTCCCATTTCAGCCTCCCAAAGTGCTGGGATTGCAGGTGTCAGCTACCACACCTGGTTGTCTGTAACCACTTTTAGGGGTACAATTCAGTAGCGTTAAGAATATTCACATTGTTGTACAACAAATCTCCAGAACTTTTTCATCTTCCCAAATTGAAACTCTGGACCTATTAAACACTAACTCCCCATTCTCTCCTTCTCCCTGCCCA
>NW_016864978.1:0-639 GCF_001698545.2 Rhinopithecus bieti | reverse complement strand
GCTTGCCGCCGGGGCTTGCCGCGCCGCACCCGCGCGTCTTTAGCGGGGCCACCGAGCAATGGCCGCCGGGCACCTGCGAAAGTTTGTCGGCTCTCGCTGAAGGGCCGCGGTGCCCCTGTGCCTCCGTGCCCCGCTCTGGCCAGAAGCCTTCACGTAAATGGGTCCAGTCATGCCTCCCAGTAAGAAGCCTGAAAGCTCAGGAATTAGTGTCTCCAGTGGACTGAGTCAGTGTTACCAGGGCAGCGGTTTCTCCAAGGCCCTTCAGGAAGAAGATGACCTCGACTTTTCTCTGCCTGACATCCGATTAGAAGAGGGGGCCATGGAAGATGAAGAGCTGACCAACCTGAACTGGCTGCATGAGAGCAAGAACTTGCTGAAGAGCTTTGGGGAGTCGGTCCTCAGGAGTGTCAGCCCTGTCCAGGACCTGGACGATGACACCTCCCCGGTCCCCCGCCCACTCTTACATGCCCTAAGGTGCCAGGCAGAACCCCAACTGCAAACCCCCTACTCCTTCAGCTGCCTCATATTTATGGCCATGGAGGACTCTCCAACCGAGCGCCTGCCAGTGAAGGATATCTACAACTGGATCTTGGAACATTTTCTGTATTTTGCAAATGCACCTACTGGGTGGAAAACTCA
>NW_016864977.1:0-360 GCF_001698545.2 Rhinopithecus bieti | reverse complement strand
ACCTTCTCGGGGCTGTCAAGCCCTGCTCTTGGTGAGGAAGCTCTGGGAACAGAGGACAAGTCTGTGCTCTGCTCCACCCGGAGCCCTTGAACTGACTTTTTAAACTATGCACATATAACTTATAACTGTCTCTTTTTTTATTTTTTTTTTGAGACGGGGTTTCACTCTTGTTGCCCAGGCTGGAGTGCAATGGTGTTTTCTCAGCTCACAGCAACCTCCACCTCCTGGGTTCAAGTGATTCTTCTGCCTCAGCCTCTCAAGTAGCTGGGATTACAGGATTGTGCCACCACACCCGGCTAATCTTGTATTTTTTAGCAGAAATGGGGTTTCTCCATGTTGGTCAGGCTGGTCTCAAACTCC
>NW_016864976.1:0-875 GCF_001698545.2 Rhinopithecus bieti | reverse complement strand
CCTCCCCCCCGCTCCACTCTCTTCTCTCCTTTCCCTCTCTTTCCTCTCTTCCCTCCCTCCCTCCCTTCCTTCGTTTCTCGCTCTCTCGCTGTCTCACCCAGGCTGGAGTGCAATGGTGTGATCTCGGCTCCCTGCAGCCTCCACCTCTAGGGTTCCAGCAATTCTCCTGCCTCAGCCTCCCAGGTAGCTGGGATTACAAGCATGCACCACCACGCCCAGCTAATTTTTGTATTTTTAGTAGCGATGGGGTTTCACCATGTTGGCCAGGCTCATCTCGAACTCCTGACCTCAGGTGATCCACCCACCTTGGCCTCCCTCCCAAAGTGTTAGGATTACAGACGTGAGCCACTGCAGCTGGCCAGGGATACATTTCTTTTCTTCTTCTTCTTTTTTAAAATTATACTTTAAGTTCTAGGGTACATGTGCACAACGTGCAGGTTTGATACATAGGTATACATGTGCCATGTTGGTTTGCTGCATCCATCAACTCATCGTTTACATTAGGTATTTCTCCTAATGCTATCCTCAGCCCCACACCACAGTGGTTGAACTAATTTATGCTCCCACCAACAGTGTAAAAGCATTCCTATTTCTCCACATCCTCTCCAGCATCTGTTGTTTCCTGACTTTTAATGATTACCATTCTAACTGGTGTGAGATGGTATCTCATTGTAGTTTTGATTTGCATTTCTCTGATGACCAGTGATGATGAGCATTTTTTTCATGTGTCTCTTGGCTGCATAAGTGTCTTCTTTTGAGAAGTGTCTGTTTATATCTTTTGCCCACTTTTTAATGTGTTTTTTTTTTTCTTGTAAATTTGTTTGAGTTCTTTGTAGATTCTAGATATTAGCCCTTTCTCAGATGGGTAGATGGCA
>NW_016864975.1:0-1163 GCF_001698545.2 Rhinopithecus bieti | reverse complement strand
CCGGCCCCAACCAGTACTTAATACGCGTTTGCTGACATATTGAATGAAAGAGACCTTTGAAAACTTAACAATTCAAAACAATATAAAAGGACTTGAAAAAGTAATTGGTTGGTGCAAAAGTAATTGCAGTTTTGCTATTACTTTCAATGGGAAAAGCCGCAGTTACTTTTGCTCCAACCTAATAATAGTGATTCATTGCCAGGAAAGAAAAAAAAAAAAAGATGCTACTTATCCCAAGCGGGCAGCATGGTCAAGGGAGTCTTTTTGGAGGAAGCTGGATTGCACTATTCTCAAGCTAGGGGGTCTAGGTTGGGGAAGACAGCCAAGGTGGTGGGCTGTGTGAACAGCACCCAGAGGGTGGACCAACTTTCTTGAGCAGAGGCTGCCTGGGGCCGGGCACACATGCTAGAAAGTGGGATGAGGCATACTAGAAAGGTGGATGGGATCAGAGGGTGGAAAATGTATGAAATGCCGAAGTGAGGGGGCTCAAAGCAACCAAACAGTACTTGGACACCTCAAAATGACTGGAATGGAACCTGCATGCAATAGAGGGCACCTAAATGGCCCTGGAAACCAGATGGGGGAAACCCATAGCCTAGGAACCAGCAGAGTCATGGGGTAGAGGGGGAGTTGCAACAGGGAGGGACAGGAAAGAAATAATTTTCCAACTGGGCTTACGCCTGTAATCCCGACACTTTGGGAGGCCAAGGCAGTGGATCACTTGAGCACAGCAATTCAAGACCGGCCTGGGCCACATGGCAAAACACTGTCTCTACAAAAAAAAAAAAAAAAAAAAGAAAAGTGTATATATATATATATATACACACACACACACACACACACACATATGTATACACACGCACACACACACACACACCCAAAAATTAGCCAGGCATGGTAGCATGTGCCTGTAGTCCTAGCTACCCAGGAGGCTGAGGTGGAAGAATCAATTGATCCTAGGAGGTTGAGGCTGCAGTGAGTTGTGACTGCCCCAGTGGACTCCAGCCTGGGCAACAGAATGAGACTCTGTCTCAAAAAAAGAGGGAAAAGAAAAAGAGAAAGGAGGGAGGGAGGAAAGGAAGGAAGGAAGGAAGGAAGGAGAAGGGAAGGAAAAGCGGAAGGGAAGCAAAAAGGGAAGGGAAGAAAGAGAAAGGAGGGAGGGA
>NW_016864974.1:0-640 GCF_001698545.2 Rhinopithecus bieti | reverse complement strand
GAAATAAATATAAGAGATATTTAAGATTTAGGATAGGAAAGGCTGACTGACTCCATGTTGACAGTGAGGGAGGAGGAGAACTAAATGGCTTTCATGTTTCTGACTTAGGTCACTGCGTAGATGGGTTATTACCTGAAAAAAGAATACAGTCAAGGTAGGTTTTGAGATATCTCTTTGGCTAATGAACAATTCTCCCTTCTGTAAGAACAGCCCCCTCTCAAAAGGAAAAGTACACAACAGTCTTTGTACAATGTGGATCAATATTTTTCATAGTTTATTGGTCTAACATGGACACTTAAACACACTGTGCCAATTAAAGATTCTCTTCTGGGAATTTGTGATTGGGCCTAAAGAAAGTCACTTTTCAGGCTGGGTGCAGTGGCTCATGCCTGTAATCCCAGCACTTTGGAAGGCTGAGGTGGGCAGATCACAAGGTCAGGAGTTCGAGACCAGCCTGGCCAACATGGTGAAACCCCGTCTCTACTAAAAATATCAAAATTAGCTGGGCATTGTGGCAGATGCCTGTAATCCGAGCTACTCGGGAGGAATCATTTGAACCTGGGAGGCGGAGGTTGCAGTGAACCGAGATGGAGCCATTGCACTCCAGGGTGGGCAACAAGAACGAAACTCCGTCTAAAAA
>NW_016864973.1:0-878 GCF_001698545.2 Rhinopithecus bieti | reverse complement strand
AAAGATCGGGTTACCCACAAAGGGAAGTCCATCAGACTAACAGTGGATCTCTGGGCAGAAACCCTATAAGCCAGAAGGGAGTGGGAGCCAATATTCAACATTCTTAAAGGAAAGAATTTTCAACCCATAATTTCATATCAAGCCAAACTAAGCTTCATTAGTAAAGGAGAAATAAAATCCTTCACAGACAAGCAAATGCTGAGAGATTTTGTCACCACCAGGCCTGCCATACAAGAGCTCCTGAAGGAAGCACTAAACATGGAAAGAAACAACTGGTAGCAGTCACTGCAAAACATGCCAAATTGTAAAGACCATCAATGCTAGGAAGAAACTGCACCAATTAATGGGTGAAATAACCAGGTAGCATCATAATGACAGGATCAAATTAACACATAACAATATTAACCTTAAATATAAATGGGCTAAATGCCCCAATTAAAAGACACAGACTGGCAAATTGGATAAGTAATTAAGACCCATCTGTGTGCTGTATTAAGGAGACCCAGCTCATGTGGAGAGGTACACATAGGATCAAAATAAAGGGATGGAGGAAGATCTACCAAGCAAATGCAAAGAAAAAAAAAAAAAAAGCGTGGGTTGCAATCCTAGCTTCTGATAAAATAGACTTTAAACCAACAAAGATCAAAAGAGACAAAGAAAGCCATTACATAATGGTAAAGGGATCAATTCAACAAGAAGAGTTAACTATCCTAAATGTATATACACCCAAGACAGGAGCACCCAGATACATACATAAAGCAAGTCTTTAGAGACCTAAAAAGAGACTTAGACTCCCACACAATAATCATGGGAGACTTTAACACCTCACTGTCAGTATTAGACAGATCAATGAGACACAAAGTTAACAAGGATATCCA
>NW_016864972.1:0-983 GCF_001698545.2 Rhinopithecus bieti | reverse complement strand
CGTGGTGGCTCATGTCTGTAATACCAGCTACTAGGGAGGCTGAGGCAGGAGAATTGCTTGAACCCAGGAGGTAGAGGTTTGCGGTGAGCCAAGATCACGCCATTGCACTCCAGCCTGGGCAACAAGAGCAAAACTCCATCTCAAAAAAAAAAAGTCACTGTTTCAGTTTATCATTTTGTATATTGAAAAAGTCAGGTGACTAAGAACATAAGAAGAATTTAGTAATTCCTTCCCCTGCTAATACATAATCTTTCTCTAACCAAGTTTGTTAATAAGGATCAGAGCTATCTTTAGAACTTTAAACAACTTCAACCGTGATTCTCACCTTCATTCAAGGCAAGTCCCAGCCAGGACTATAGGTTTTGTAGACTCTAGGATTCAAAATCCTGAATCCTTGAGAATTAGAAGATAGTTTGCTCCTAAGGCATTCCTGTTTTTACCCATATGTAAAGAAAAGCAGTAAAATGGCTGGGTGTGGTGGCTCACACCAGTAATCACAACACTTTGGGAGGCCTAGGTGGGCGGATCACCAAAGGTCAGGAGTTCGATACCAGCCTGGCCAACATGGTGAACCCCGTCTCTACTAAAACAATACAAAATTAGCCGAGTGTGGTGGTGCATGCTTGTAATCCCAGCTACTTGGGAGGCTGAGGCAAGAGAATCGCTTGAACCCAGGAGGCGGAGGCTGCAGTGAGCTGAGATTGCACCACTTCTCTCCAGCCTGGGTGATAAGAGTGAAACTCCATCTCAGGAAAAAAATAAAAATAAAAAACAAAGAAAAGCAGTAAAATGATGTAATGCCATGTCCTATACAGAGTCCCGTTTTTGTGTATGTCCTTAGATCTGTTATAATGAAATAGTCATGCTGATTTTGTTAAGAAATATTTCTTATAATGATCATGATGATTTTATTTTAGAAGAAGTCAAAATCCTACCAACATTATTAGACCAAGTATCCTTGGACCATTAAAAAGAAAAGGTAC
>NW_016864971.1:0-1163 GCF_001698545.2 Rhinopithecus bieti | reverse complement strand
CTCCCAAGTAGCTGGGACTACAGGCATTTTTTTTTTTTTTGAGATGGAGTCTTTCTATCGCCAGGCTGGAGTTTAGTAGCGCGATCTCGGCTCACCGCAGCCTCTGCCTCCCCAGTTCAAGCGATGCCCCTGCCTCAGCCTCCCGAGTAGCTGGGACTACAGGCGCATGCCACCACACCCGGCTAATCTTTTTTGTATTTTAGCAGAGACAGGGTTTCACCATGTTGGCCAGGATGGTCTCAATCTCCTGGCCTTGTGATCTGCCCTCCTCAGCCTCCCAAAGTGCTGGGATTACATCTCTACAATATTTTTAAGTTACATGATAAACATCTACCCTTTTTGGTCAATTAAAGATAAATAAATAGGCCGGGCGCAGTGGCTCACGCCTGTAATCCCAGCACTTTGGGAGACCGAGGTGGGAGAATCACCTGAGGTCAGGAGTTCAAGACTAACCTGGCCAACATGGTGAAACCCCATCTCTGCTACAAGTACAAAAAATTAGCCGGATGAGGTGGTGGGCACCTGTAATCCCAGCTACTCAAATTAAAAATAAACAAACAAATAGCCAGGCATAGTGGCTCATGCCTGTAATCCCAGCTACTTACTGAGGTAGGAAGATTGCTTGAGCCCAAGAGTCAAGGCTGCAGTGAGCTGTGATCCTGCCATGCACTCTAGCCTAGGTGATAGAGTGAGACCCTGTCTTAGAAAAAGAAAAAAAAGAAACTATGCACAGAGATACTTACATGTTGAGTCAGTGACATAATGGTGACATGATTTGTTACATAAATTGATGGCACCCTGTCTGAACTATTAAGAATGGACCAAATCAAGTTGTATAAAGGACTTGCTTTAATTGAATAAACATTTGCATCTCTTGCAAAATCACATAGGTGATGGGGAACTGTCCCTACTCTGTATTATTAATATGTAAACATTACTAGGAGGGAGAAAAGAATAACCCAAATAATCATAACAAAAGGCAAAATAAAAATCATTGTGGAATATCAAATGCTAAAGAGATCATAGTGAGAAGGTAATAAACTTTCACAAAGGTTGAAGCAGAGAAGTTAAAAAAAGAAAGATACTGGAAGGCTTCAGGGAAGAGGTATTTGAGTTGTCTTAAGGAATGAGGTTTTTTTTTTTTTTTACTGTGTCTTGTCTTT
>NW_016864970.1:0-1390 GCF_001698545.2 Rhinopithecus bieti | reverse complement strand
CGTGATCTCCGCTCACTGCAACCTCCGCCTCCTGGGTAGTTGGAACTACAGGCGCATGCCTCCACGTCCGGCTGATTTCTGGATTTTTTTTTTTTTGAGATAGAGTCTCACTCTGTCGCCGAGGCTGGAGTGCATTGGCACCATCTCGGCTCACTGCAACCTCCACCTCCTGGGTAGTTGGAACTACAGGCACATGCCTCCACGTCCGGCTGATTTTTTTTTTTTTTTTTTTTTTTTTTTTTTTTTTTTTGAGATAGAGTCTCACTCTGTCGCCGAGGCTGGAGTGCATTGGCACCATCTCGGCTCACAGCAACCTCCGCCTCCTGGGTTCACGCCATTCTCCTGCCTCAGCCACCTCAGTAGCTGGGACTACAGGTGCCCGCCACCATGCTTGGCTAATTTCTTCTGAGTCGAGACGGGGTTTCACCATATTAGCCAGGATGGTCTCGATCTCCTGACCTCGTGATCCACTCACTTCAGCCTCCCAAAGTGCTGAGATTACAGGCGTGAGCCATCCCACTAGGCCGTTTTTTACGTATTTTTTTTAGAGACAGGGTTTCACCATACTGGCCAGGATGGTCTCGAACTCCTGACCTCAGGTGATCCACCTGCCTCGGCCTCCCAAAGTACTAGGATTACAGGCATGAGCCACTGCGCCCCACCTTAAATAGTCCTTTAGGCTGTCCTGAAAGACACCTGGCTGCGCCACTGTTTGAACCATCTCCCATCTCTCATACCTTTGTGTCTATTCTTCACAGATGCCCAATATCCATCCCCAAAATCAGCTTCCGTGTGGAGGCAGGATATAGGGAATTTAAAGCCCCCCAGCAGGCTTCTGCATCCAAGTTCTTAGTTCTAACATGTGTTCAAAAAGTAAGCAAGACAGCCGAGAGCAGGGGCTCATGCCTGTAATCCCAGCACTATGGGAGGCCCAGGCAGATGCATCCCTTGAGGCCAGGAGTTTCAGACCAGCCTGGCCAACATGGTGAAACCCTGTTTGTATTAAAAATACAAAAATTAGCCAGGCATGGTGGCAAGGGGCCTGTAGTCCCAGCTACTTGAGAGGCTGAGGCACGAGAATAGCTTGAGCACAGGAGGTGGAGGTTGCAGGGAGTCGAGATCGCACCACTGCACTCCAGCCTGGGCAACAGAGTGAAACTCCGTGTCAAAAAAAAAAAGTAGGCAGGTGGATATTTGCACACTCATGTTCACTGCTGCATTCTTCACAACAGCCAAGAGGTGGAAGCAACCCAAGTGTCCATCAACAAAAGAGTGGAATTCTGACATGCCACAACACAGTATTTGTTGCTGGAGAACATTATGCTTAGTGAAATAAGCAAATCAGGCCGGGCGCGGTGGCTCAAGCCTGTAATCCCAGCACTTTGGGAGG
>NW_016864969.1:0-640 GCF_001698545.2 Rhinopithecus bieti | reverse complement strand
CCCACCCAAGTATAACTAACATGCTAGTTAAAAAACAACACCCCTTACCCACCCACCCTCACCTGCATCGATTTTAGGAGAAATGGGAAAAAAAGAAAGGAATCTTACCACCCTAAAAGCAAGAAAATCCCAGAAATGTGAAAAATCTTCCTCTGAAGAAAGACAACTACACAGACAGCTAGAAACACAAAGAACTTACAGAGTTACAGAGCTGGTTATTTAAAGAAAGTAAATACTTTGCTACACACATCAACATTCAGTCAGTGTGCTCTGAGATAGAGTCTTAAGAAAAATACTACCTGAGCTTGTAAGTTAATACAATCATTAAAAGGAGGTCTACGACCATGTGGATACACAAAACTTTTAGAACCATTATTGGTTAAATGATGATGGAAAACATCCCACCAGGCTGGCTTGTTAACCCGTAAGATCAGTTTTAAAAATAGACATCATTGAGGTATTTCTTCACCATGACATTTATAAGCCCCTCATGATAATGACAGTGGTCTTAGGACCATCCTCTCTTCCAACCAACCAAAAATTAGGGCAGAAGAGAGGTGGGAAGGTCAATACAGTATATCCAGGTAATGTGCTTCTCAACTTTATCAAGTATTTAATAAACAAGGAAAAAAAAAAAAAA
>NW_016864968.1:0-1045 GCF_001698545.2 Rhinopithecus bieti | reverse complement strand
GAGCACGTGAGGTCGGGTTCGAGACCAGCCTGACCAACATGGTGAAATCCCGTCTCTACAAAATACAAAATTAGCCAGGTGTGGTGGTGCGCACCTGTAATCCCAGCTACTCGGGAGGCTGAGGCAGGAAAATCACTTGAACCCAGGAGATAGAGGTTGTGGTGAGCTGAGATCACGCCATTGCACTCCAGCCTGGGCAACAAGAGTGAAACTCTGTCTCAGAAAAACAAAAAAAACACAAACAAAAAAAAAAAAAAGGGAAAATGAAAGAAACCAAGTAGCCATGGTAGGGAATATGTGACGTTTCTCATTTTATTTCTATGATGATTTTGATGTTTGTGCAATTATTTTTTTCTGGAAGGAGAGAAAGACAATAAAGGGTTAAAAACGTGTCCCCAGAATTCTTTAATAGACTGGTAAGTATTTACTCCAGGGTTAACTCTTGAAGTAACAAATTTCGTAAATGTATTACCTTCTATAAATAGTAAAACTCCCTTTCATTTGTCCTAAACACTGCTGCTGTCAAACCTCAAGGCGTGAGCTCTTATTCTACGTGCCAAGATGGATCGGAAAAGCCTGGATCTTTCCTTTTCACCCCCAGTTTTGATTGTTTCATTTCCAGACTTATCTTCTTAACTTTTCTTTGTCTTTTCAGAACAAAGAGTCCTTTTTTATTTTTTATTTTTTTTGAGACAGAGTCTCACTCTGTCACCCAGGCAGGAGTACAGTGGCACGATCTCAGCTCACTGCAACCTCTGCCTCGGGTTCAAGTGATTCTCCTGCCTCAGCCTCCCGAGTAGCTGGGATTCCAGGCATGTGACACCACACCCAGCTAATTGTTGTATTTTTAGTAGAGATGGGGTTTCACCATGTTGGTCAAGCTGGTCTCGAACTCCTGACCTCAGGTGATCTACCCGCCTTTGCCTCCCAAAGTGCTGGGATTACAGGCATGAGCCACCACACCCAGCCGAGTTCTGTATTTTAAAGTCTCTTATAATAGCCCTGGGATGGCTTCAGCCGTCCTTCTCTTTTTTTTTTTTTTTTT
>NW_016864967.1:0-880 GCF_001698545.2 Rhinopithecus bieti | reverse complement strand
GAGATATATGGTGTTTGTGCTGGGCCCAGGACTGAGGAATGTGCCTGATTTCTTTCATAACCTCTTTGAAAGAAGTGTTTTTTCATTTCTTGGATAGCCGTTGTACACACTGTTCTTGGAACCTTTGCTTTAATATGTCCATTTTCCCTGCATTTTCTTCTTCTTCTCCTTCTTTTTTTCCTGCTTTCTAAGTACTTACCTATTAAGGTCTAACTGTATTCCTGCTCTTCCCTATATTTTTTCCAAAGAAAGAATTAAAGTGACACCTGTGGTAGAAATAAACCCTGGATCATTAAAGCTCTTAACAAACTCTTTATTTAGTGTATAGTCCCTGGAATCTTTATTTCTACATTACGTACACTTCCTTTCTCCAACAAGCACAATGAAATTAGTGATTGTATCTTATCTCATTGGTATGGGCAGTATTTTGGAAATAACCTTAGCATTAGACAAATTTTATTCTCAACAAAATTAAATACTCTAGCTGATGATTAAAGTTGGTAGTTTCCCAAAACATACACATTTTAGATAACATAATTATTTATCAGATCTATTAATGTATATGAGGCATTTTGTGCCAAAAATAAATCATTTTAGAGACACTGATTCCATGCAAAACAAATTGTTTTCATACATTCAGGGAATCCAACAATGAAAGCAGTACTTATGAGGTTTCTCTTTTTTTTTCTCCCCTTACAATTCATTATGGTAATATATATTGTAGTCCCCAACAAAATCATTTAAAACTTTGTTTTTATATTCTAATTTCCAAAGTTGTCAAGACACATGGATCTTGGAATCCTACAAAATTAGGTTTGACCAGTTAGAATGATTTAATTGTCACAGAACCTGGTGCATTTAACTTCTCTTATTTAGCTTT
>NW_016864966.1:0-985 GCF_001698545.2 Rhinopithecus bieti | reverse complement strand
CAGTAACTGCCTATGCAGCGCCTCCTTCTCAGAGGTCAGCTGCTGAGAGGCGGCCACCTGCTGCTGATAGGTGGCCACGGACTGCTGCAAGTGACCCAGGTAACGGTCTGGCTGCTGCTGCAGACTCTGAGCCTCTTGCCTCTTCAGCTGCACCTACAGGAAGACCCTGGGTGTGAGGGCACCTTGTGGCTGGCTTCCAGATTCTGGGCCCATTAAAAGGGTCACGAGGGCACTGTGGGGCTCTGTCACCTGCCCAGGACCCTCGCCCCTTACTCCAGGCCTAAGTGACTGCCTCCCTTTCCTAGAACACCATGTCTCCTTCCCCAGGCTCAAATCTCATACCCTCTTCTCACCATTTAAACTGTAGGCCACAGACTGCTGGAAAAGCAGTGGGAGCCAGCCGCCATCTGCTAAGTGTGCTACAGGCCTAGTGCTTTCCATGTATTATCTCATTTAATCCTTAGCACCTCTGTAAGGAAAATGCTAACTTCCTTTTAAAGTTAAAGAAATAGAAACTTAGAGATGCAAAGTACTTGAATGGTGACCAGTGAAACCAAGGCTGGAATCCAGTTGTAACCTAAGGAGCCTTTTTGGTTTGTTTTGAGACAGAGTGTCACTCTGTGGCCCAGGCTAGAGTGCAGCGGTGCAATCTCAGCTCACTGCAACCTCCACCTCCTGGGCTCAAGAGATTCTCATGCCTCAGCCTCCTGAGTAGGTGGGATTACAGGCGTGCACCACCATGCCCATTTTGTTTGTTTTTGTAATTTTAGTAGAGATGTTACCATGTTGGCCGGGCTGATCTCAAACTCTCGACCTCAAGTGATTCTCTTGCCTCAACCTCCCTAAGTGCTGGGATTATAGGTGTGAGCCACCGTGCCTGGCATAAGGAGATTCTTATGCCACTGTCTCTTCCCCTATGAATGGGGGCTCCATGCCTCTAGCTGGGATGATGATTTCCAGACCTGGGAGTAGCCCAGGGCTACCC
>NW_016864965.1:0-984 GCF_001698545.2 Rhinopithecus bieti | reverse complement strand
TATTAAACTTCAGGCTTTCTTGTAAAATTTTGTGACAGTTCATCTTAATATGCATAATATTTCTGTTCTGATTCCATTTTTGTAATTTTGTACTCTACTTTCATCTATAAGATGGAGATAATGCTAGATAAAATTCAGAACAAAAGTATTTAATTTGAAAAATAACTGTTAAGAATTAATACTATACAATTTCCCATGGCAATTGATTACATGTTTGTTCAGAAGTTTGGCACAGTTGCTTGATTAAAATATTAATTTTCTAATATCAATTGAGCAGTTTATGAATTTTACTTTATAGTATTTACTTTCTCTGATAATGTCAATGGTTTTTACTAATTATGTCCAAGAGTGAGCTACCTTTGCAAATAGAACAACTTGGTTTCAGGTAATTTGTTCTTCTCAGTGGCTGTAAATGTATTGGCTATGTGATTGAACTTTGACCATTTCTCTAACAATAATTTGCAACCTCCATGAGATCAGTCCTCAATCCATAGTCAATTATGTGTTAGAAAATATATTTAAAAGCCTCAGAGGAACAAAATTATGTCATTTCTGTTGTGGAAGATTGGCTTAAAATAGGTCTTAGAAATATTATGAAAATACAACTTATTGTAATTATACTGCAGTTTCTCACATGTGGCTCATCGTTATGAGGCAGTAAGGTGATGGCAGACGCAGCACTATATATAGCACATAAATAAAAATAAATCAGGTTTACAACACTGTTTGCAACCATCTGTAATGCATGGTAGCATATGTTTTATAGTTTTATTGAGAGAATACATCTTTTAATTCTCAAAACTTTGACTTTGAAAGCTCATCTCTGATAGAAACTAATGGTTGAATTACAAGCTAAAGTGAGTTTCATTTTACTTATTCTTCTAATCAGTTTACAAAGTGCAGCTTTACCTGCAGGAGGCATTCTTTCCTTTCTTTTCTAAAAGATGAAATGTAAAAGAAAGCTTACCTCAACTTTACTATAAA
>NW_016864964.1:0-373 GCF_001698545.2 Rhinopithecus bieti | reverse complement strand
CTGAGCGAAAAGTAAAAGATTTTCCACATTCCTTACAATGATAGGGTTTCTCACCAGTGTGAATTCGCTGATGTTGAAGTAGTGCTGAGCCAGAAGCAAAAGATTTTCCACATTCTTTACAATCATAGGGTTTCTCACCAGTGTGAATTCGCTGATGTCGAATTAGTGCTGAGTGAAAAGTAAAAGATTTTCCACATTCCTTACAGTCATAGGGTTTCTCACCAGTGTGAATTTGCTGATGTTGAATTAATGTTGAGCCAACAGTAAAAGATTTTCCACATTCCTTACAATGATAGGGTTTCTCACCAGTGTGAATTCGCTGATGTTGAATTAGTGCTGAGCGAGAAGTAAAAGATTTCCCACATTCTTTACA
>NW_016864963.1:0-376 GCF_001698545.2 Rhinopithecus bieti | reverse complement strand
GATTACTGTATATTTCTGCACCATTGAAATTATTCCTACATATTATTTTAATAGGACATAATATGCCAGGTAGCTAAAACCCTAGAGCTTTTAAAATCACTTCATTATTATTCAGCATAGTTGAGTTGCTTGTAGTTTCTCATAACAAGTGCCCGGGCAATAAATATTTCAATTCATACAGTTTTGCATTTTTCATGTGTAGCTAGAGTGCCCTAAGACAAATGACTGATTCAAAGAGAACTCACCAAGTTAAAGCTAGTGCATTTCCAAAGAGATTTTCAAAGATTTGCCACAATATGAGTTCTCAAGAATAAAGGACGAGATTATCCAACAAAATATCCATCTCTAGAATAAAGTATCAAAATTTAATTGTTTT
>NW_016864962.1:0-404 GCF_001698545.2 Rhinopithecus bieti | reverse complement strand
GTCTACTAAAATCCAAAAACTATTAGCTAGGCGTGGTGGTGCCTGCCTGTAATTCCAGCTACTCAGGAGGCTGAGGCAGGAGAATTGCTTGAACCCAGGAGGCGGAGGTTGCAGTGAGCCAAGATTGTGCCATTGCACTCCAGCCTGGGCAACAAGATGAAACTCCGTCTCAAAAAAAAAACAAAAACAAACAAAACAAACAAACAAACAAACAAAAAAAAACACCTTGGGCCACTTTTTTTAATATTGTTGTATCTTCTGAGATTATCACCTGAAGGGATATTTATGGACTGAAGAGTTGTTATTATTATTTGTGTATTTTTTACTTTGTTGAAAATGCATATTTATCTTCTAATAAAATTATTCCAGAAAACTTTAAAAGAGTCACTTAAATTGCTTGTTAG
>NW_016864961.1:0-304 GCF_001698545.2 Rhinopithecus bieti | reverse complement strand
AAAAAAAAAAAAAAGAAAGACAGGAATGAAAAACAGAAAAGAAGATACTAGAAAACAACCAGAAAACAAATAACAAAATGGCAGGATTAAGTCCTTACTTACCAATAATAACATTGAATTTAAGTGGACTAAACTTTCTAATCTAATAGTAAGTAGTTAAATAAATTATTTTAATATGTAGTTGAATGGATTAAAAAACAAGACATATCGGTCTGTTGCCTACAACAAACATACTTCCCATATAAAGACACAAGTAGACTGAAAATACAGAGATAGAAAACAATTCCATGTTAGTGGAAACCAC
>NW_016864960.1:0-1046 GCF_001698545.2 Rhinopithecus bieti | reverse complement strand
CCCCCGCCCACTGTCTCCGCCCCCGCCCCTCCCCGCTTCCCCGGGCGGCCACCTCCCCTCTCTCTCCCTCCCTCGGAGCCGAGACCCGGAGACCCCGGGGCCCAGACGCACTCCAGTGCCAGACGCCGACCGACGACAAACGCGCAGTGACAGACGCGACCCAAAGACCTGCAACGGCGGAGCAGACACCCACGTGACAGACAGACGGACAGAAGCCCGTGGAGACAGACACGCGCAGACGGACGACCTCATGCAGCGACAGGCACAGACAAACGCAGGGACCGACTTTCACAGACGGACGGACACACTTGGACACTCTGACGGTCTCGCTTGAGGCTGGGGAAGTTAGCGCAAGGCCAAGGGGCCATGCATCCCCCGCCACGACACAGACAGGGGTGGCATGGTTGGAGAGGTATGTGGGAGTGTGGCCGAGGACTGTCCCGTTAGGGGTCCAGGTGGCACTGGTGCAGAAAAGGTGACGTGGGACACTCCTGGGGATGAAGGAACACCTGTGGGAATGGAGGTGTAAACATGGGATCGCGAGTGGAAATGAGGTGGGAGGGCATGGAGACAGGAGACTCCCGGGGGAGGAAAGGGTGACTCGGGGACACCTGAGAAGACAGGCCAGAGTGGTGGCACGCGCAAGGCTGCGGGTCGAGGCCGCACTCCGCGGTGGCAGTGGAAACTTCTGGAATCCCCGCGGGTGGGTCTGCGCTGGTTCCCTGACGGGTGACCTCGGACTTTCGTCACCAGGGTCAGGTCGGGGCATGACATCACCAGGCCTAGCATTCATTGGCCGCACTGCTGGCAGGTGGGAGCGGCCTGGCCCGGGCGCCCCTAGCCTGCTCCAAGGGGCCTGACCCGCGCAGATTGCCCCCCGCCCCGCCCTCCAGGAGGTCACCCGTGTGGACAGGGCTGCTGCAGCAGGGTCCCCAAGCCCGAGGTGCAGGCGGCAATACCGCGCGGCGCCCGCTTTCCGGAGGCTGCGGGCTCGGGAACCCTCAGGACCCCGCGTGGGAGAGCGGCCGGCGCAGGCCAGCGTCGGG